>NC_042620.1:80022096-80322096 GCF_901001135.1 Rhinatrema bivittatum
TTTACTGAACCCTAAAATTATGGGTGGCAAAATAAAAGAGTGCATAATCTATGTTTTACTTCAGTTTGTTGTAGGTATTGATCCTTTTTTTTCCCTGCTGGTGATAAACCAGTCCTCACTTACATGATTTGCTGGAAACCTTATGGAAGGAGGCAGTCTTTGTTGCAGTACAGTAATTCTTGATTCAACAAACTCCAAGGTCTGAAACATTTAATATTTTTACAAATGCATCATTCCAGGGTGTGATACAATGAAAGGCAAGACAACGGCATTGGAAAATAAAATATAAAACAAATCCATAATGCACAGTACCAGATAGTACTATATTTATCAGTGATGTGCTGCCAGTTTCTTACAGAGGGACTCTTACCAGCTCTTCTTCATTTGTGAGATACTCATTTATTTTCATAAAATGTTATCAAGGGATTCTCACTAACTGGTTCTCTGTTTATCACAAAATAATTTAACCAAAGACCCCTCCAGAACAGTACACTAACTGTCTGAGACTCAGCTCTGTTCATGGAACAAAGACCTCAACAGATGCCTCACAATATCACAAGGGGGCTGTTTCCCAACTAATGTGGATCCGGGACTTGAGAAAAACAGATCAGTTGTCTTCTTAAAATAGCAGGTCATACACATGCACTTGCCTTGCTTTGACTTCACCTTGTTATGAATGGCGAGTGGATTCTGTCATGTTTTACTGGACCAGGTTTTGTTGCAGAAACTTGTCAAAGGGTTCCAATATCATAATACAGTTTCCTAGATAAAGCCAATCTGAAATAGAGTTGTTATGGTAACACTGTGTATGACAATTCATAATCTCAAACCAGCATGCAACCTTCCAATCTGAATGTAAGTAATATGTCATTCCAGATACCAACCAACTTCACCAGTAGTACCCCAGTTTGACTGAGCAACAGGAGTATGTACAGGCAAAATGTTGTTTGGGTCTTTTCATTTGTTTCATTTCCATTTATTTTGTTATTTTATTCTCTCTCTCTCAGCCTGCAGCATACTGAAACAGGCCTGTCCGGAAACATCGTGAACCGTGATAAACCATTACCGGCCTCTAGCGCACAACATAACGCAAATGAAAGAGGTGTAGTTATTGGCCACGTTAGGAGCCGCGCTAACACTGCAGCTGTTTCGCGGCACACGATAAATCCTCCCTACTTTACATTTGCTCCGCCCCAACTCCACCCCCGAATAAAAAATAAAAAATTTGCATTCGCAAATCGCGTTAACGGCTGTTAGCGCGATTTGCGGAATTATCACCCGCGGTAACTCCTTGGAAAATGAGGCCCTAAGTTTGTTAGAATTAGAGCTTGTGTAACTGTCCGTAAATCAGATGGTAGTAATAATGGTGTAGACATTGATTATCTTGAGTCTACAGTTATACCTACATTTCTTGCATGATGTTTTATGGGTATGTGTTGTCCATCAAATATGAATGTTTGTGGGGGTTGATGATTAGAATCTGGTACTGTGGATAGGTAAATTAATTCAGTTTTTGCTGCATTTAATTTTAGTCTGTTATATGATAACCAAGTTTTTATTGTCATTAAGTAAATTTGCATTAATGAAAAGGTTTTGGCCCAGGAATCAGAAAAAGGTATGGTGACTTGTATATCGTCTGCATATATTTTAAAGTTTAGGTTCAAGCCATCTAAGAGGCGGCATAATGGCAAAATATATATGTTAAAAAGCAATGCTGAAAGTGATGAACCTTGAGGTACACCTGTTTTGGTGGTGTACCATTCAGATTTTGATTTTCCCATTGTTATTCTCTGGGGTCTATTTGAGATGAAGGTAGTGAACCATTGTAGTGCTGTTTCAGTAATTCCTATCTGTAGCAAATTGGAAGGAAATATGGTATGGTTTAAAGTATCAAAAGCTGCAGATATATCAATCAGAACAAGTATGTAGTGGTGTTGGAATCAAACCCTCTTATAATTGTATCAAATGCTGAAATAAGTAGTGATTCTGTGCTGTGCGCTTTTCTGAAACCATGCTGATTGTTATGTAATATGTTATTATCTTCTATGTAATCTGAGATTTGATGTAGTACAACTGATTCGATTATTTTAGCTACAGATGGAAGTGTAGCAATTGGGCGGTAATTGGATAAATCAAGGGGATCCTGATTTTTCTTTTTGGGTATGGGTATGACAGATGTTTTTTTTAATGAAGTCAGGGAATATGCCATATTTGAAACCACCTCATCACTAGAGATTGCTTCCATTTAAAAAAAAATCAGACCCTCTGCACACCCCTCGGACACCATCCCCACCAAGAACCTCCTCTCTATCCCTGGGTGCATCGCTAAACCTATCTCGAACATCATCAACCGATCCATTGTTCTCGGCAGCATACCCAAAAGCCTCAAACATGCCATTATAAAACCCATCTTAAAGAAACCCTCCCTGGACCCATCCGATCTTACCAACTTCCGCCCTATCTCGAACCTGCCACTGATAACAAAGATCCTAGAGAAAGCAATCAACAGACAACTTTCAGACTACATGGATGAACACAATATACTCACTTCTTCACAATACGGCTTTCGCAAATACCACAGTACAGAGACCTTGTTTTTATCTCTCTCCGACTATATCCTAAAAAGCCTGGATAAAGGCCTCTCGCACATCCTAATTCTTCTTGATATATCCGCCGCGTTCGACACTGTCAACCATCACATACTCTTACAATGACTCACTGACATTGGCATCTCATACTCCGCCTTTCAATGGTTCCAATCCTACCTCACTGATAGACCATTTAGCGTGCAAATTGGAAATGCCATCTCCAAACCCCTTTCCCTCGGGCAAGGAGTACCCCAAGGCTCATCCCTTTCCTCTACACTCTTTAATATTTACCTCCTCCCCCTCTGCCATCTACTATCCAAACTAGGCTTCCCACACTTTATCTATGCTGATGATGTTCAGATACTGATACCTGTAACAGACACAATACACAAAGCCATCCAAACCTGGAATTCCGCCCTCACCGCCATCAGCACCCTGCTATCCAACAATTTTCTCGCTCTCAACACTGCTAAAACAGAACTCATCCTCATCTCTCCCCCCAACATCAAGCATCCCCTACCAATGAACACCACTCCCCCAACTAATATCTCCTCCCCCCCCCCCCCCCCCCCCCCCCACACACACATACACAGCCTGGGCATTACACTGGACAATCAGTTCAACTGCAAAAAATTCATCAACACCACAATCAAAGACTGCTATTTCAAATTACACACACTTAAAAAACTCAAACCCCTCTTACATCTCAATGACTTTCGTACAATACTCCAAGCCCTCATACTCTCTAAGATTGATTACTGCAATTCCATGCTTCTGGGCCTACCTAAAAGCACCTTGCAACCGCTACAACTCCTACAAAATGCTGCTGCCCGCATCCTCACCAACACTCACAGAAACGACCATATAACCCCTGTACTCAAACATTTGCATTGGCTGCCTGGCTCAGCTCAAATTACATACAAATCTCTCACCCTAATACACAAATCCCTTCACAACCAAAACATGCACTGGTTCAAAGAAGATTTCACCTTTCATACCAACAGCAGACCCACTAGAAAACAGTATCTTGCCACTCTTCACACCTCTTCTCCCAAACTCACTAAACTGCGCTCTATCAAGGAAAGAGCCTTCTCCCTCGCAGGTCCCTCCCTTTGGAACAAGCTACCTACCTCACTTCGCCAAGAAACCTGCCCTAAAATATTCAAGCACAACCTTAAGACTTGGCTCTTCACCCACTCTTACACCTAACCACCTGCCTCCCTTCTCCACCCCCCCTAGTCCAGGTTAACCCCAAGCACATATTATAATGCAAACTTTACTCACCCTGTATATAACCTGTATATAACATGCTTTACTGCCTCCTTGTAAATATGTGATGTTAACTTTACTACCTCCTTGTAAATATGTGTTATTAACTATATTTTATTATGATCACATCCCGGCCCCCCCCCTACCCTCCTCTAGTTCTAAGAACATAAGAAATTGCCATGCTGGGTCAGACCAAGGGTCCATCAAGCCCAGCATCCTGTTTCTAACAGAGGCCAAAACCAGGCCACAAGAACCTGGCAATTACCCAAACACTAAGAAGATCCCATGCTACTGATGCAATCAATAGCAGTGGCTATTCCCTAAGTAAAATTGATTAATAGCCATTAATGGACTTCTCCTCCAAGAATGTATCCAAACTTTTTTTGAACCCAGCTACACTAACTGCACTAATCACCTCCTCTGACAACAAATTCCAGCGCTTTATTGTGCGTTGAGTGAAAAAGAATTTTCTCCCATTAGTCTTAAATGTGCTACTTGCTAACCCATGGAATGTCCCCTAGTCCTTCTATTATTCGAAAGTGAAAATAACCGAATCACATCTACTCGTTCAAGACCTCTCATGATCTTAAAGACCTCTATCATATCCCCCCCTCAGCCGTCTCTTCTCCAAGCTGAACAGCCCTAACCTCTTCGGCCTTTCCTCTTAGGGAAACTGTTCCATCCCCTTTATCATTTTGGTTGCCCTTCTCTGTACCTTCTCCATCGCAACTTTATCTTTTTTTGAGATGTGGCGACCAGAATTGTGCACAGTATTCAAGGTGTGGTCTCACCATGGAGCGATATAGAGGCATTATGACATTTTCCGTTCTATTCACCATTCCCTTTCTAATAATTCCCAACATTCTGTTTGCTTTTTTGACTGCCGCAGCACACTGAACCTACGATTTCAATGTGTTATCCACTATGACACCTAGATCTCTTTCTTGGGTGGTAGCTCCTAATATGGAACCTAACATCGTGTAACTACAGCAAGGGTTATTCTTCCCTATATGCATCACCTTGAACTTATCCACATTAAATTTCATCTGCCATTTGATGCCCAATTTTCCAGTCTCACAAGGTCTTCCTGCAATTTATCACAATCAGCTTGTGATTTAACTACTCTGAACAATTTTGTATCGTCTGCAAATTTGATAAGCTCACTTGTCGTTTTCCTTTCCAGATCATTTATATATAGACTGAAAAGCATCAGTCCAAGTACAGATCCCTGAGGTACTCCATTGTTTACCTTTTTCCACTGAGAAAATTGACCATTTAATCCTACTCTTTGTTTCCTGTCTGTTAACCAGTTTGTAATCCATGAAAGGACATTGCCGATGTGGGAATTATGAGCTTTGCTCCTGATAGCTGATAGACCATGTCAGGGGTTAAATCTATCACCACATCTAACTGCCCTTTTCTCGGGCCTTCGCTGAATGCAGCAGAAATGTCATATTCCAACCGCAGTTAGCAATAGCCTGTAAACAACCCCCATCTGCCACTAGCTAACAGGAAACCTGACGTCACGTAGACATATCTAGTGCAAGCTTTAGCAGCCTCCGAAACAGCTCTTGGCCTACTTGCTCTTATGTGGCTTTCACACTTAGGCAAATAGGTCAACAGATCACAACTGCCACATGCCCTGCTTGTGACCTCTCCCCTCCCTGCCTGAAATACACTGACCACCTGCACCTACTCGGAAAAAAGGTCAGGAAAGACATTTATGGTAGAAAAGCTACAGCAACCAATTATGTGATGTATGTATTTGCAAGAACCAATGATATGATAACACGTCTGTATGCTATGCTATGCTATGGAATTATGTATAATAAAAGGAGAGCCTTCCGAGGAGTCGAGAAGACGCTTCACCATGAATACTGTCTGAGGTGTCTTCATTGCTGCTACATCTTGCTGCTACAGCCTCCTATCCCATGACTTTTTTGTTTTCTTAGAAGCCTCTCATGAGGGACTTTGTCAAACGCCTTCTGAAAATGCAAATATACTACATCTACCAGTTCACCTTTATCCTCATGTTTATTAACCCCTTCAAGAAAATGAAGCAGATTTGTTAGGCAAGACTTCCCTTGTGTAAATCCATGTTAACTGTGTTCCATTAAACCATGTCTTTCTATATGCTCTACAATTTTGATCTTTAGAATAGTTTCCATTATTTTTCCCAGCACTGAAGTTAGGCTCACTGGTCTATAGTTACCCGGATCGTCCCTAGAGCCCTTTTTAAATATTGGGGTTACATTGGCAACTCTCCAGTCTTCAGGTACAATAGATGATTTTAATGATATGTTACAAATTTTAACTAATAGATCAGAAATTTCATTTTTTAGTTCCTTCAGTACCCTAGGATGCATACCATCCGATCCAGGTGATTTGCTACTCTTTAGTTTGTCAATCTGGCCTACTACATCTTCCAGGTTCACAGTGATTTTGTTCAGTTTCTCTGACTCATCACCCTTGAAAACCATCTCCGGAACTGGTATTTCTCTAACATCCTCATTAGTAAACACGGAAGCAAAGAATTAATTTAGTCTTTCTGCAATGGCCTTATCTTCCCTAAGATCCTCTTTAACCATTCGGTCATTTAATGGTCCAACTGACTCCCTCACAGGTTTCTTGCTTCGGATATATTTTTAAAAGTTTTTATTATGAGTTTTTGCCTCTGTGGCCAACTTCATTTCAAATTTTCTCTTCGCCTGTCTTATCAATGTTTAACACTTAACTTGACAATGCTTATGTTTTATCCTATTTTTTTCAGATGGATCCTTCTTCCAATTTTTGAAAGATATTTTTTTTTGTCTAAAATAACCTCTTTCACTTCACCTTTTAACATGACAGTAATTGTTTTGCCTTCCTTCCACCTTTCTTAATGCATGGAATACATCTGGACTGCGCCTCTATTATTGTATTTTTAAACAATGTCCATTCCTGTTGAACACTTTTAACTTTTGCAGCTGCACCTTTCAGTTTTTTTCTAACTATTTTCCTCAAAGTTTCCCTTTTGAAAGTTTAGTATTAGAGCTGTAGATTTACTTATTGTCCCCTTCCGGTGATTAGTTTAAATTTGATCATGTTATGATCACTATTGCCAAGTGGCCCCACCACCATTACCTCTTTCACCAAATCCTGCATTCCTCTAAGAATTAAATCTAAAATAGCTCCCTCTCTTGTTGGTTCCTGAACCAATTGCTCCATGAAGCAGTCATTTATTACATCCAGGAAACTTTGTCTTTAGCAATTCCTGATGTTACATTTACCCAGTCAATATTGGAGTAATTGAAATCTCCCATTATTATTGCACTGCCAAATTGGTTAGCTTTCCTGATTTCTCTTAGCATTTCATCATCTGTCTGACCATTTTGTCCAGGTGGACAGTAGTATACTCCTTTCACTATACTGTTACCCAACACACATGGGATTTCTACCCATATATATTCTAGATTCTATCATGGAAAGACATAAACGGGGAACATGCCTAGATGCAAGGCGCCATAGGAAAGCCTTGCTACAGTGTATGCTTGGGATAAAGAGAAAACCTGAAAGCAGATTTAACGCCACCCCCAAGGGAAACAATTAAAAACTAAATGATTGAGCCAATTTGCTGGGGTGCCCTGTAGTAGCCCCATCACTTTATGGCAGGGTAGTTGGGCACTTTAATGAGGCCAGGAAAAGCCCACATTCCAGGGCTCCAGTTTTTGCAGGAATCCATGTCAGGGTTTATCTGCACATTCACTCTCTCCCTCCTGTACAAACCCAAAAGCATGAGGGCTAGCAGCAAGGTTTTTGCTAGTGAGATGGCCAGCATAAGAACACCAGAAGTGTAAAATAACCAGCCCCCCCCCCCCCGCTGTATTTTTGGAAGAGCCCAGCTATTTTAAAGAAAAAGAGAAATTAAATAGAGATGGTTGGCACCTGTGTGATGGAACTAAAAAGGTTGAGAGATACTTGGTTAAAGTATGTGAAAACTTTAAAATTATTATTTTTTGTGATGTCAACAGAGGAGGGATGTACTCTGGAAGAAAAAAAGTTTTCATGTGGAAACGGGCAGAAGAAAGAAGATGCTGGACAAATGTGGAAGCACTGCTCACCAGCTCTGCCAGACTCCAGAGAAAACTTGGTGGAGCCAGCCTGCATTAAAGGGGGAACAATCTCAGAGACTGGTAGCACCTGTGTTACCATGTAGAGATGAGCTTCGTTTTTCTGGCTCGGGTCGGGTTTTGGTTCGGGCGCTTCATGGGAAAACTCGTTTTCCCATGGATCGTTTTATGCCAAAAACGAAACTGGAACCCGAACCCAAAACTGGAAAAATGAATAAAAAAAAAAACACGAATCGGGAAAAAAAACCCACCCCAACCCTTAAATTTAACTTTCTTACACCCTCCCACCATCCCAATCTTTCCCCAAAACTTGCTAAAAGTACCCTGGTGGTCCAGCGGGGTCCCGCAAGCGATCTCTCCTTCCATGCCGTCAGGCTGTCAGGCCTGCTATGACTCAAAATGGTGCCGATAGCCTTGCCCTTACGATGTCACAGGGGCTACCGGAGCCATTGGTCAGCCCCTGTCATATGCTCTTATCATGTGACAGGGTCAGCCCCTGTCACATGGTAGGAGCAATGGACGGCCGGTGCCATCTTGTGCTCCTACCATGTGACAAGGGCTGACCAATGGCACTGGTAGCCCCTATGACATCGTAAAGGCAAGGCTATCTGCGCCATTTTTAATACTGGCAGCCGACGACCCGAGTGCAGGAGATCGCTCCAGACCTCTGCTGGACCTCCAGGGACTTTTGGCAAGTCTTGGGGGGGGGGGACTCCTGACTCCAGACCTGTCACATGCTCCTACCATGTGACAGGGGCTGACAAATGGCACCGGTAGCCCCTGTGACATCATAAGGGCAATGCTATCGGCGCCATTTTGAGTCATAGCAGGCCCGACAGCATGGAGGGAGAGATCACTTGTGGGACCCCGCTGGACCACCAGGGACTTTTAGTAAGTCTTGGGGAGGGATCTGGATGGTGGGAGGGTGTAAGAAAGTAAAATTTAAGGGTTGGGGTTGTTTGTTTGTTTTGTTTTTTTTAATAAATATGCCCCTCCCCCCACACTAACCCGAAAAACAAATTTTCCCCGAAGCTCGGGGAAAATCCGTTTCGTGGTTCAGATTGAAATTGCCTAATTCGTAATAAACAAATGCACATCTCTATTACTATGTGCTTGAGAGCATTTGAAGCAGAAAAAAGTGAATTTAATTCAAAGTGTGCAAAGTTAAGGGGACAGGATAGCTAATTGTAAAGGGACAGGACAAGAATGCAGAATAACCTGCCCTTAATAGAGGGAAGGTTGTGAGAGAGTGAATGCTATTCCCTCTACTTGTTTAAGACAGAGAATTCTTGCTTATCATTTATCTTTAATTGTTACCTGACCAGTTGAATTAGCCACTGGACACCTCATTAGAGAACATCTAGCAACAGGATGTTTCTCGGTGCAAAGGAGGTAGTCTGTCTTTTTGATTTGGTACAGCTGGACGGTTGGTACCTAGAGGAGAGAATGATGAAGGATGGACCATCATCCAGTGCATCTGGACTCATTGCTCTGATGATGCCCGTTGCCTCTGGAACCATCACACAGGAGATGTCGCTGCAACATAGACCGTCACATCAGAAATTAGACAAAGAGCAAGGACAAGAGATAAGTATGGCACGCTCACATTAGTTCTGGCCAAACTAATTACACTTTATTGAGCTCAATAGTAAAGCAAAAATGACAGATATGCACAGAGAAAGAAAAAACAAGAATACTTACCTCAAGGAACTCTGGTTCAGAAGAGCCTAAAAGACGAAAGAATCAATTTCATAAAATATAAATTTGGAGTATAAACAAACACAGTTTGCTTATCCTAAATGGTGTTTGCCTTAGATAGCAAGGTGAATTAGCCATAACATTTGGGTGATGCCATCCAGCATCACTGAACTGCCTTGTCTCTCTAAGGACCTGATTTGCTAAGCTGTTTCCCCATAGGCACAGAATCAGAAAAAAGCCTTAGTGAATCAATCCCTAAGCTTGTAGAGCTTTGAGCAGTACAGAGCATGTACAGGTTTCCACATGTACTGAGGAGGCTCGTGAGCCTCCTCAGTAGTATCAGAGTTCCATCTAGCTATATAGTTGCTAGATTCAGGGTGTTTTCCAAAGATATATCCTGTATCTATGTAAAACACTGTTTATGGTAAGAAAACACTTTTTTCATTGATAAGCAAACTGAATTAGGAATCACATATGGGGTCTACAGTGACAATAAGTTGGGCAAAACTACCTGTCCAAATTTGCTGTCCTTTGCTGGAAAAGTTATCAAGGCAGTATAGGGACACAAATGTATAGACTGAAGACCAGCTTCATGACTATCTTTGATGGTTACTTTCCAAGGATGAGAAACAGAGGAAACCATAACTTGTATCTGATGAGCTCTGATTGAGTTTCTAACTTGCAATCCTACCAAAGTGTAGCAGTGATGGACGAAAACAGGTAACCAGTTGGACAGAGTTGCTCGGTGACCACTGTTCCCAGGTAGTCAGGATCATATAACAAGACACGCTGATTGGTTTGATGATGAGGCTAAATATGTAGCTTGTAATATGTCAAGATCCGTTTGCATTCTCTCCCTCATCGCATGGGGCCTTGGGAAGAAGACAAGAAGTACTCTAGATTGTTTGATAGGGAAAGCTGAAACTATTTTCAGCAAAAACTTCCCGTGGGTACGAAAAAACACTGTTGTGATAAAATTGTATATGCAAAGAGTAGTGGATGAGAGCTTGGAGTTCACAAATTATTCTCACCAAAGTGACTGCAATGAAGAAGAGCACCTTCTAGATCAAGAACTTCAAAGGAGTCTTTATTAGTTGAGAGCAGACCGCATTGAGATCCCATGGAACAGGAGATTTCTGTATCATAGACTTAACCTGCCAGATACCTTTCATAAAGTGAGATATGAGCAGGTGAGTAAAGGTCAGTTTGCCGTCTTGTAAAGTGTGATAGGCCAAATGGTGCTCAGATGGACTCTCACTGAGGAAGTGGTAAGACCTGAATTAGAGAGGTGAAGTAGGTGATTTAGATCCCTCCATGAAAAGGGATCTAAATCATGCTGTGGTACCAGATGTAAAATCTTTTCCATTTGAAAGCATAGTTTGTTCTAGTTGAAGGTTCCTAGACAATTTCTGATGGTAAATGGAGTTGTGCAATCACTGTGCTCTCAGCTTCCAATTTGTGAGGTTGAGGGCTGAGAAACTGGGATGAAAGAGTGTCCTGTAGCCTTGAGTTAGAAGAGCAGGGTTTGACCTGTAGGCACGGGAGGACTGCTGAAACATTTTATGAGATATGTATACCAAATTTGTCTGGGCCACGCCGGTGTTATGAGGCATAGGTGGACTTGGTCTTGAAGGACTTTCTACACTGTTTTGGGGTTAAGAGAAATTGATGGAAAAGCACACATGAGGCTTTGACCCCAATCAATGAGAAAAGAGTCCTGTGCTAGTCTGTGATCACTTGGTAGAAATGAGCAGAATTAACGTAGTTTTGTTTTATGCTATGATGCAAACAGACTCACTGTTGGTAGACCCCAGAAGTTGAAGTTTGTTTGCTATTGATCATACAAACATAGAAACTTAGAAATGATGGCAGAAAAGGACAAAATAATCCATCCAGTCTGCCCAGCAAGCTTATGGTAGCATTTGCCATGCCATGCAGGTTACCCCCATGCTTATAAGTTTACCAAACTGTCAGGGCCCCTGTTGGATACTGTCTGAATCCAATGCCTTGTTACCCCCTACCATTGAAGCAGAGAGCAAATGTTGAAGTTGCATCAAAAGTATCAGGCTTATTGATTTAAGAGTAGTAACCACTGCACCAGCAAGTTACCCCCATGTTTATTAGTTTCCCCACACTGTAAACTGCTGGCTGCTGTATGAATACAGTTCTCCTTTTCTCCCCCCATTGAAGCAGAGAACAATGATGGAATTGCATTAACAGTATGTTGGCGTATGGTTAAGGGTAGTAAACACTGCACCAGCAAGTAAGTTACCCCTATGCACTCTTTTCTTCATTTCCATTCTCTAGTGTTTAGGGATCCATAGTGTTTATCCCATGCCCTTTTGAATTCTTTCACTGTGTTTTCATCTTCACTACCTCCTCTGGAAAAGCATTCCAGGCAACCATCACCCTATCCATAAAGAAACAATTCCTGATCGCTCTAGAGACCTCTCATGAGCTGTGTGGCAAAAGGAAAAGCCCATCCAGACTTATTCCTGCCTCAGGCAGGAATAAATATATTTCAAGTAGAAGCTTCTTAGAGACAAATTAGATCCACATAAATGTGTGAGTAAATAGTCTTTTGTTGACTGCTTCAGGAGTGGAGCAGATGGTGCTAATGGAGTGTCTGTGGTGGCGCTGCCTCCTACTCACCCTAAATGTCTTTGTTCAAGATGGAGTGACTATCTTTCTAATTCCTGAACCTCTTCTGAATACACGTTGTTTGCCCAAGGCAGACTTGAAACTGCAGGGGTAAAATAGAAGCCTGTCACTAAAGGCTTGTACTGGTAAGAATGTTTTGTACTTGCTGCATGAAGAAATCATTTTATGTGCTAAGTATGCTTTCCTGAGAACTATTAGCTCTCTGGGAAATGAAAGGTGTATTACTTTTCAATTAGTCTGTTTAGTAAGAATACAATCCAGTTTTTATGCGGATACATCTTTTGACCATGTGAATGAAAATGTGTGTGTGTCTTTCAAGAGGAATAAAAAAAACTTTTAGCAGGAAGGAAATGTTGCAGAACATGTGTTTGAAATGTTCTGCTATAATTGGAAACTCATAGTTGAATGAAAACAAAATTTGGCTGGAATGCCTCATTTGGGCAAAAACAGGGCTTAAATTCAGCTAGAGTTCTGGGTCTAGACTGGTCAGAAGGTAAATTTCCAGAACCGATGAGCTAGATTATCTCGGTGCCTCCTTAAAAAAACCGTAAACTGCAGGCTCCCTTTGGTCCTACATACTGAGCAGAAAGGCAGGCAAATTGCCTGAGGAAAAAGAGAGACAAGACTAGCACAACCCCTCCTCCCGCAGCCTGAAAGAAAGCGAGACAAGCACAAGTACCCCCTCCCAGGCCAAGGGAGCAAAATTGTTGTGAAACGCTCACAGCCTGAGAGAGATGGTTTTATGGGCCAGGGAAAGGAGTCAGGTGCAGTGATCTTGGCTATCTGCATTGCATGCTCCAGAATATAGCACCTCTGCATACCTAGCTCCCTGTATCCTGGGCAGGGACTAGGATAGCTTGAGTTTGCAGGGCCTTTGCAGGTAAACGGGAAGACCTGTGGGGAAAAGAGGGCAAGAAGACAGGATTGGGGATTGGGAGGGAGTGAGGATCTAAGATTCAGCTAGACACCAGAAAAAGTTTGACAAACCATGAACCCATGACAACTAGGTAAAAGTGGGAGCAGGCAGGCAGGTGAGAGACAAAAGATTTTGTTGGGTGGGGGGGGGGGGGGAAGCATTGGGAGGAGGATCGGTGGGAATCGGGAAAATGAATGGAGGGAGTATACATGATCGGAAGGGGGCGAGAGATGAAGATCTGGGCATTACTCAATGAAAAAGTGAATATTAAAAGCCAGACGCCTGCCCAAACTGGGAGGTGCGCATATTTGTTGGGCCAGCACATGCCAAGCAGATTTTAAAAGCCACCCAAGTGCGCTCGTATCTCCCGATGCGCGAACAAATAAAAAGCACCAGAAAAGGGGTGGGGTGGGGGTGGGGGTTTTGTCTGGTTGAGGGAATTCCTGGATTTTAATTTCAAATTAGCATGTAAATACGTGCCTAGGTGCGCACCAGGGTCCGCTGCCGTGTAACTTTACTTCTGCTATGGAGGAAATGTAAATAATAAAATAAAGATAGATCGGCAGGGTTTTAAGGGCTGGATTTGGAAGTCCTGTCCCTTACCTGGGCAAACTGGGAATGAATTGGGAAAACTGGTAATGGTGTCGGCGTGCCTATTAAAATCCCTCCACTTATACAGTAGAAGCGGCGCTTGCATGCATAGGTGCGCATCCACTTAAAATTGTGCGCACATGTGCGCATGTTCGGGCAATTTTCTAACATGCATGCAATACGCGCATATGTTATAAAATGGCCGAATCCCTGGGTGCGGTCCGACAAATGCATGTACATGTGGGCCTGCGCGCCTGTTTAAAAGTTACCATCTAAGAGCCTAATTTTCAAAAGCATTTACATGCTTAAAACTGGGTTTTACATGCGTAAATGCACTTTGAAAAATTATTACAATGGAAGCTATGAATTCTCCATAGCTTGTTCCTGCATTACATGACCTTAATGTGGGTAAATGGCTTTAGAAAATTACTACGATAGTATGTTAAATTTACATGTGTAATTCCTTTGAAAATTCAGCTGTAAGAACTTAAGCCCTGAGCAAAAGTAATAAAATGTGTCAGTTTGGATTTTTGGGTGCTTTGTATCATATTCCATTGTATATTTTGCATTTGCATTATTGCTTTTCAGTTGTAGAACTGTACAGGTGCTAAAGTGGTTAGAAAATACTTCTCAGTAGAAAAGAAATATCTGTGTTATTATTTGTTCTTCAATAAAAGTAAACTTCAGCTAATACCAAGAATCATGCAACAAGATGTGGTAGTGATTTTATGGTCCATGCAATTAGAACACATTGGAACCACTCGGAATTTTCTTCGCTTATAAAATGGGAGATTTTTCTTGCTGTATTAAGCATTATTGCCTAAGAAATAAAGGACTCTGCTTTCAATTTGTGAACAAAACAAGCTTTCAGACTGGCTAGGATGTAAACTTACCATGGTCATTTGCACACATTTTGATAGATGCAGTTTCTGAATGTGTATAGACACATACAGTAATAGGCCTGTGTACATAATGTTTGCGTGAGATGAATGTGCGGCTTGCTCAGTGGAGCAGTTGTTTTCACTCTGTTGAAAACCGCACATTTAATTTGCTTTAAATTATGTTGCAAGAAGTCTGACAACCAACTAAACATGGGTAAAAACCCCTTAATCTCAGATACTTGAAGACCCTGCCACAGCCCAAGTTAGATTGGTATAAATACTGGAACTGGACCAAAAAAAACAAACCTTTTCCCTTCTATTTTCTGTCACCCCCCGTTTCTTTCTTCCTTTGTCTTTTTTCTCTCTCCTATCATCACAGTTCTGTGGGCTTACTTTACTTTCTCCTATTTCTCTACCTCCCTTCTCTTGTCTCCAATTCCCTCACATGTCAATACAGTTTAAACATTTCTACAGCTATCCCATTTAATACATATGAAACTAAAGGCCTGGCGTACTGAAGGATTTCATCCCATTTTATGTCTATGGGAAGAATGTTTAGTAGGTAAGTCCCTAAGTATACAAATATAATCCAATTAACAACATCTCCCACACATTGCAGGGTTCTCTGAAGGATGTTCAAAGAAAATGGGCAGATAAGTGATAAAAGAGATGTCGTTGCCTATTTATAAAGCCACGGTAAAATATAGCATTTTCATATTAGCTTGTGAATTATCCCCCTCGGTATATACTAAACTTCAGTCTCTGAATGCTGCAGTTTAGTTAGGAAATTCTGCAGGAATTTGCCTTGCATTGCCATGGCTGGGAATGTCTCATGTTCTTTGCCATGGCAGCACATGGCAGAGGTCCCCATCCTGGGGTTGTTAAAGGGACTGGATAGCTCTGTAACAGCTTCTCCATCCCCTTTCTTATAAAATCCCTGTATCCCTCCCCCCCCCCCCCCCCGCACATTGTCCCAGACCCTAATATAAAAGAAATATGAACCCTCCTCAAGCCCCACAACCTTTCCTCTCAGTACAATTTATAACAATTATGAGTACCCCCAAAAAAATGCCCCCCCCTTCCAACCTCTCCTTTTACCCCTACCCTCCTGGACTCCTGCCCATAGGCTTACAGCACATCTCTTGATTGTCTAGTGAGGGGGTGGAGTGGGGCAGGTGCAATCCACAGCTACTCCTGTCCCACCAGTAACATGTTTTATAATGATTCTGGCTGACCACAGGCATTTCTTTGCCTCTCTCATGTGTGGGGCAGAGGAGCATCCAGGGGTCAGCAGGCTCCATTTTGAAAAATGTCACTGGTAGGACAGAAGCAACTGGAGGTTGCTCCTGCTCCCTGTAGACCACCAGGGAATTCATAATAAATATGCTTTCTGCCATGGATCCCTCTAGCTTTAGACCTCCACAGTCCCCCAGCCAGCTTCCAGCCTCCTTCCCCATCCAGCCAATCCCTTACCTGCCTGCACTCCCACTTCCTTTCTCTGAATTTGCTTTCTCTCCTGCCAGCAGCACCATACATTTTCTTGCATGTCTCATGCTACCCTCACAAGCCATGTAGATCAGTGCAAGAATACAGGCACCCACAGCTTAGTAAATGAACCCCTTAGATTATAAGCACTATGGGGACAGGAAAATACATATCCACCTGAATGTAAATCACTTTAGCTACCAATTAAACATTGTCGTTGATATTCAAAGGGGTTTATCTAGATAACTTTTGAATTAACTGGATAAATCGTTAGGTTTGAATATTGAGCCCCTTTGAAAGGATGAATTTATCCAACTTAGTCATTTCCCAGATAAAATGTATCCAGATAAATGAGAGACATAACATAAGAACTTAAGAATTTAAGATATGCAATACTGGTGTTGCACTGGAGGCGGACCCTTGGGCTGGTGCAGGATTGGTACGGCCCTCTGGTCAGACCCAGAGAGCACCTGCCACCAAGAGGCGGAGCACGCGAGGAGACTGAGGCTAGCTGGAGCAACGATGTCAGGGTGCCGGCTGGCAGGAAGGTAAGAGGCTGCCCTTGGCCCTAGCCACATATGGGCTTTTGTTAGGCTGGGACATAGGGTGTCCGTACCTTCGGATATATCGTAAGACTGTCTCCTTTGTTGTAGGAGGACTTGTAGATTTTCGACTTCGTCTTCCTTAAAGGACAGGAGGGACACAAATCCATTCATGGCATGCTTGTGTTCCCTTTCTAAAGCCTAACGTTCGATCGTCCTGTATGCCAGTTGCCCATACCACTGTGGAAAGATGGTCTTTGAAAGATTTTTTTGGAGAAAATCTGAATTGGTCTGAGTCTCCTGAGACCTCCTACTAGGACTCGGAAGGTTAGGCAGAGCAGTGGCCACAACCAAGGCATGAGGGGAGTTTGCTGGTTCAAGGAGTTCTCATGGCATTGTGGACCCCATTGAATAAGGTCAGTCGAGGCCCAATCAAAACTGTGGCTGATGTTTTTGTAGCCACGGTGGGCCTAGTGTAACTGGGTTCACAGCTTTGGGCAGGACGTAGAAGGTAATAAGTTCAGTGTGATCGGTTCCCACCCTTAGGGTCAGAGGATGTGTTACCCGAGTTACCAATTCAGGAAGGAAGTTTCCATGGATAGAGGCTAGAGCCACTGGTGGGGTCAAAGGACAAGTGGAAATCTGGATTTGGTCCACGAAGTCTTGCTGGATAAAATTCTCCCTAGCACCGGAATTCACTAACCTGGGTGGCGAAGCGGGTAGAGGATTGCTCCAGGAAAGCTGATAATAGGAGTGAAGGTGATGTGGTAGTTAGACCGAGGGCTACCGCACCTGTGATTCCTTGGCTCGGAGGAGGTTCCTTCTTCTCAGGGCACTGAAGACAATGGTGACCCTGGATCCCACAATAGAGGCATAGGCCGAGCTGGCGACGATGGGCTTTCTCTTCCTCTGATAGACAGGTAGTAGCCAGCTGCATAGGTTCTTTGGAGCTCTCCGAGAACAGTGGATGGTTCTCGATGGAAGGAAGTGGAACCCTCGGACGATTTCTCAAGATAGACTGGTTCTCTCAGACCCGCTCCTGGAGTCGTCGGTCCAGTTTACCCGTTAAGTCAATTAAACCCTCAAGGGATGCAGGGATCTCCCATGCGGCGAGTTCATCTTTTAGCCGGGGTGCCAGTCCCTCCAGAAAGATGGCATGTAGACTGTTCCCCTGCCAGTTCAGCTCCGTGGCCAACGTGCGGAACTCAATTGCATAATCGGACAAGGAGCGGGTCCCTTGTCTCAGCTGTATCAAGTCGGAACCCATCGTGGGAAGCCTACCAAGTTCATCAAAGACTTGTTTGAAAGCAGACATGAATTGTGGAAGACTGGCAGCATAGGGTGGGAACATTTCCACAGCGGGGAAGCCCAGGCCACGGCCTTGCCATCCAAAAGGGACATGATAAACGATGTTTTGACTAAGTAATCCTGGAAAAGCGCACACTGTAGAGTAAACTACATCTGACATTGGTTTAGAAAACACCGGCATTGTTTGGGATCTCCCGAGTAACGAGGCAGTGCTGGTAAGGAAACGGCCACCCATCCAGGATCGGGGTTCGATGCGGGAGTCGCTGAGGATGGCGGTGATGGGTTAAATGGGGGCAGGAAATTTTGATGAGCGGCAAGATGACTCATGTCCGCCACGACCATCTCTTGGGTTGCCTGGAGATCCTGAAGCTTCAGAACTAACCCGGGAATGGACTTCAATGCGGTGAAGTCCCCTGGAAGAGAGTCCAAGCGAGCCTCTATTCATTCTATTGAGGCCGACAATACCTCCAGGAAATGTTGCTGTTCTTGTGTCTTCTGGGCAAAGCCTGGAATAGCCTGGAGGGCTGACAGATCCACCGAGTCCATGGCCCTTGCAGTCTGTTGTGCTGGAGGTGGACCCTTGGGCTGGTGCAGGATTGGTACGGCCCTCTGGTCGGACTCAGAGAGCGCCTGCCACCAGGAGGCAGAGCACGCGAGGAGACTGAGGCTAGCTGGAGCTTCACCAATAATAATAATAATAATAAACCATAGTTTGTTATCTTTTCTCATCTCATATTGAGGAACTATGTTACTGTTATTATCTATTCTTTTACTTCTTGTTACCCCCCCCCCCCCAGTTTTGATTTCCCTGTTAAAATGTAATTTCCTAGTTTAACCAGATTTGCTGTAAACCGGCATGATGTCCACAACTAATGCTGGTATATAAAAATGTTTAAATAAATAAATAAACAAACAATAACAGTCCAGGGATTTCCGCAGGTTGAGCCCTTGGGTGCCCGGACCGCCTGGACTTAGGTGGGCCTCTGAGGGTCTCCAGGAGAGATGAGGGGGTAGTCAGGCCAGCTGTGGTCAGGCTTGGAGAAGTCAGCATAGTCAGACAGGCAGAGGTTAGGTTTGGAGAGGTCAGTGTAGTCAGGCAAACGGAGGTCAGGTTTGGAGAGGTCAGTGGAGTCAGATAGGCGGAGGTCAGGCTTGGAGAGGTCAGTGTAATCAGACAGGCAGAGGTCAGGCTTGGAGAGGTCAGCGTAGTCAGACAGGTGGAGGTCAGGCTTGGAAAGACGCAAGGCACGAAAAGGCAGGTACTGGAACCATGGACAAAGGCAACTAGAACAGGAGAACTAGTTGCAAGTACTAGTTGCAAGGTTTTATAGTCAGCAGGCGATGATGCCATCAGGAGGAGCCGGAAGGCCTGGCCCTTTAAATGTAGGAAGGAGGCATGGCCCCGCGCCTTAGAGGCAGGTAGGAGGTAGCAGAGACCGCAGCAGGCCGCCACCAGACCCAGTGACATTGGTGGCCCCCTACCACCACGCAGGAAGGCTTCAGGGCGGCCTCCTGGCCGTGAGCTGCCGGGACGCAGCAGGAACACTGGTGGCCTCTGAGCTGCGCAGGGGGAAGAGCGCCAGAAATGGCGACGGGCCCCGGCCACGGACCAGCAATGATGTCAGCAGCTCCAGGCGCATGGACGCACGGCGGCCAGGCCCGCCGTGCCGAGGACACCCTGGGCGGCTGCGAGGAGCAATGTCGGGGTGCAGGCTGGCAGGAAGGTAAGAGGCCACCTGTGGCCTTAGCCACGGGCAGAATCGCAACAACTGGGTCAGATCAAGGGTCCATCAAGCCCAGTATCCTGTTTCCAACTGTGGCCAATCCAAGCCACAAGTACCTGGCAAGTACCCAAACATTAGATAAATCACAAGCTGCTGTTGCTTATTAATTACCGTAATAGCAGTTTATGGATTTTGCTCTAGGAAATTATCCAAACCTTTTTTAAATCCAGTTACACTATCTGCTGTAACCCCATCCTCTGGCAATGAATTCCAGAGCTTAATTATGCACTGAATGAAAAAGAATTTTCTTTGATTTGTTTTACATGAGCTACTTGCTAACTTAATGGAGTGCCCCCAGGTCCTTCTATTATCTGAGAGAGTAAATAACCAATTAAAATTAACTTGTTCAAGTCCTTTCATGATTTTGTAGACATCTATCAAATCCCCCCTCAGTCACCTCTTGTCCAAACTGAACAGACCTAACTTCTTTAGTCTTTCCTCATAGGGCAGCCGTTCCATGCCCTTTATTTTGGTCGCCCTTCTCTGCACTTTCTCCAGTGCAGCTATATACTTTTTGAGATGCGGTAACCAGAATTGTACATAGTATTCACGGTGTGCGCTCACCATGGAGCGATACAGAGGCATTATGATATCCTCCATTTTATTTGCTATTCCCTTCCTAATAATTTCTAACATTCTGTTTGCTTTTTTGATTACTACAGCATACTGAGCAGACAATTTCAATGAATTATCCACTATGACGCTTAGATCTCTTTCCTGGGTGGAACCTAACATTGTATAACTAGAGCAAGGGTTATTTTTCCTTATATGCATCAATTTGCACTTGTCCACATTAAATTTCATCTCCCATTTGGAAGCCCAATCTTCCAGTCTCGCAAGGTCCTCCTGCAATTCATAGCAATCTGCTTGGGATTTAACTCTGCATAATTTTGTGTCATCTGCTAATTTGATCACCTCACTCATTCTACCCTTTTCCAGATCATTTATAAATATATTAAAAAGCACCGGTCCAAGTACAGATCCCTGAAGCACTCCACTGTTTACCTTTTTCTACTGTGAAAACTGATCATTTAATCCTATACTCTGTTTCCTGGCTTTTAACTCGCTTACAGTCCACAAAAGGACATCACCTCCTATCCCATGACATTTTAGGTTTCTTAGAAGCCTCTAATGTGCGACTTTTTCAAATGCCTTCTGAAAATCCATATACACCACTATTGTGGGAGTCTCAGTTTAGTGGACCCTTGGGCCGACCTGCTGGAGACTGGGAATAGATGGTCAATGTCTCTAATGGATAGCAGGCCAGAAGGCAGATGTTCAGGCGGGACTAGATGCTCTTCACCCTGGAAGCTGGTACTCCCCCAGGAGGAGCCCATAGGAGCCCAACCACTGGGACTTAGGTGGCTTCAATCTTGGAAGCCGAAGCCCCCCCGGGAGAAGCCCATAGGGGTCCGGCCGCTGGGACTTAGGCAGGTCGTGGATCAGGACAGGTAACTGGAACCAGGCTAGGACAGTAGCAATACTGTAATTGGGTACGGGTTCTGGAACCAGGCAGGAACTGTAGTAAGACTCGGGTACTGGAACCAGGCAGGAATTGTAGCAGGACTCAGGTACTGGAACCAGGCAGGAACTGTAGCAGGTAAACAGGAACCAAGCAGGTACTGTAGCTGGCAGGCAGGAACCAAGCAGGCACTGTAGCAAGCAGACAGGAATCAAGCAGGCCCTGTAGCAGGTAGACAGGAACCAAGCAGGTACTGTAGCTGGAACGGAGTGACGAAGCCAAGCGAGTCACTGCGGGGCACAGCGCAACAAGAAACCAGAAAGCTAACCCGTTGCAAGGCGAGGACTGAATTGCCGTGGCCGGCTTATCAAGGCCGCGGCGACTGACGTCAGGAACTGGGAGGAGTCACCACTGGCGGGAAACGGGCTAGAAAGGTACTCAAGTGGCACGCGTGCCTAGAAGCAGAGCGTCCTCAGGCACCTTCGCGGCGGCGCAGCCCCAGCGGTGATGCCGCCAAAAAGGCTGCAAGCCAGGGCTCCGGAGGAGGGAGTAGGTCCGGGAACAAGGATGTAAGAGCCTGGCCGTGGTGCTCGCGGCCAGGACCGCAACACACCACATCTACAAATTCTCCTTTGTCCACATGTTTATTCACTCCTTCAAAAAAATGTAGGAGATTTGTGAGGCAAGACTTCCCTTGGGTAAATCCATGTTGGCTGTGTCCCATTAAATTATGTATTTCTAAATATTTTGTGATTTTATTCTTTATAACAGTTTCCATGATTTTTCCCGGCACTGAAGTCAGGCTCATGAGTCTATAGTTTCCCGGATCACCCCTGGATTCCTTTTTAAATATTGGTGTTACATTGGCCATCTTCTAATCTTCAGGTACACTGGATGATAGGTTACAAATTAATTGAAATAGGTCTGAAATTTCATGTTTTAGTTCTTTTAGAACCCTGGGGTATATACCATCTGGTCCAGATGATTTACTACTCTTCAGTTTGTGAATCAGGTATACCACATCTTCCATGTTCACTGTGATTTGGTTCAGTTCATCTGAATCATCACCCATGAAAACCTTCTCCGGAACAGGTATCTCGCCAACATCCTCTTCAGTAAACATTGAAGCAAAGAAATCTTTAATCTTTCTGCAATGGCCTTATCTTTTCTAAGTACACCTTTAACCCTTTGATCATCCAATGGTCCAACCGACTCCCTCTCAGGCTTTCTGCTTCGGATATATTTTAAGAAGTTTTTATTGTGAGTTTTTGCCTCTATGGCCGTCTTCTTTTCAAATTCTCTCTTAGCCTGTCTTATCAATGTCTTACATTTAACTTGCCAATGCTTATGGTTTATCCTATTTTCTTGTGATGGATCCTTCCAATTTTTGAATGAAGATCTTTTGGCTAGACAGCCTCTTTCACCTCACCTTTTATCTATACTGGTAATCATTTTGTCTTCTTAATGTTTAGAATACATCTGGACTGTGCTTCTAGTATAGTATTTTTTAACAATGTCCATGCCTGTTGCACACGTTTTAGCTTTGTAGCTTCACCTTTCAGTTTTTTTCTATTTTTCTCATTTTATCAAAGTTTCCATTTTGAAAGTTTAGCGCTAGATCTGTGGATTTACTTACTGTCCCCCTTTCAGTCATTAATTCAAATTTGATCTTTCCTAGCGTATAGCAGATGGACTCAGGACCAATGAGTAAAGTGTGCTCCTGATACCAGTTGGAGACGGAGTCAGATTTCAATCTGACGTCAGCACTACATATACCCCTGCAGGAAGCTCTGCTCTTCAGTATTTCTCTGTCTACTTAGCAGTTTGGACTCTACACACGCTTGCTCAGCGTTAGGAAATCCAAACCAAAGAAGAAAGAAAATTCAAAATCTTACTACAAAACGAGCCCCGCTCTCCTACGGTGATACATAAGGGTCCCTCCCCCAGTTGAGAATTCCTGTGGTGATTTCCGAAATTCCTAAGAGGTAAGCCTCAGTCTGGCAACCGGTTTCCGGCAAGGACTTAGCCCCCAGGGAGGGAGCGGCTGAGAGGCAGTGGGTGAAAGACCGATCGCAGCGGTGAAGGTATTTCCCTCTCCCCCCACTGCCGGAGACTGCCCAGCATGAGACCGGGAAGCGCCGAGACAAGGTAAGGTAGAAATCTTGCTTAAGTCTCTGGTCTCCGAGGCTCGGATAGTTGCACAGATCTCCCGTCGGCATGTGTCCCATTGGGTTGAGCAGCCCCGTCCAGGCTAGACCTCGATCTGGCTAGAGGGTCCTCCCACATGGACACCCTCCGGGGGAAGATCGCCATCTTACTTGCGTGGGCGCCGGCACCATTTCCCCCCTTGATCACCATACTGTCCACCTAACTGAGCCGTGCACACAGCGGCAAGCCGGGCGCATAACATACTTGTGCATAGGTACCATGCGCACAGCGGCTCACGCATAGGTGCCATGCGCACAGCGAGGCGCACGAGGATGCCAGGCACATAGTGCCACGCTCAACAGCGCTGCGCACACAAGTTTGGCTGCGCACACAGCGGCGCGCGCATCCCCGTAAGCGCACATACCAGCCTGCATGCATATCTTTGCAGCCCGCACGCACACCCTCAGTGCATCCAGAGCGCATATCTAAGCCTCCCGGCGCGCACATATAAATACACAGACCGGGCTTGAACACCCCTACGCGCACAAACCATGGCACCACTGGCCAAGAAAGCCAAAGCACAAGCCCTCTGCCCAGCCTGCCACATAAGAGCTGTGCAGCATGAAGAGGCTACTGCCCTCTGCCTACAGTGCGAGACGGCTCTGGAAGAACCAGGACAAGGTGCCCCCCCCAGCCAGTACAGGAATCCGGATCCCCAGCTCGGCCCTCCCGACGGGGCCTTCGGAAATGCCGCTGGGTTCAATATAGACCCAGGAACCTTTTCCTGGGTGGAATTCTTTAAAGGTTGTGCAAACCTTCGTCCAGGCATAATCGGCGCCACCAGTGACACAGCCACAGCCTCAGCCTCCACTAGAGGACCCAAACCTCCCAAGTCATTCTCGGCCTCCCAGAGACGTGCCTCCCCCGGACAAAAGTCTAACCCTAGGGGACACGGACACCTCGGAGGAAGAACAAGACTCTCTGGAGGAAGGGGAAATTCCTCCAGGAATGGAACCATACCGAACAATGATGCGCTTCTTCTCCATAGACTAACTACCAGACCTCGTGTCCCTGAGCCTGAAGGAGCTGGCCATCCCAGGCAGAAGTGCCACAGAGGAGCCAAAGACAAACCCTCTTCTGGTCAGGCTCTGTCAGGCCTCACACCATTTCCCATTGCTGCAAGCCGTACAGCAACTGTTCGACCTGGAATGGAGTGCTCCAGAGGCAAGTTTCAAGGGAGGACGGGCCCTAGAAGCCCTATATGCACTGGAACCCTCAGTCAAAGAACTCCTGGTGTTTCCCATAGTGGACGCCATGGTCTGCCCTGTCACAAAGCGTACTACCATTTCAGTCGAAGGAGGAGCGGTATTCAAGGATGCCCAAGACAGGCGTCAGGAATCTGTCCTTAAACAGTCATTTGATGCAGCAGCTATGACACTACAGATCACTGCTTGCTGTGCTGTGGTGACACGCGCATGCTTGTCAATGGCCAGGACCACCACCACACCCGTCGAAATGTTAGAACCAGCAATATCCTTCCTCACGGATGCGACTTCCGACTTGGTGTACACTTCAGCCAGGGGTGTCTCATCCATTGTGGCAGCCAGACGGTAACTCTGGCTCAGAAGCTGGTCAGCCGACATGATTTCCAAAACGAAACTCACGAGAATGCCGTATAAAGGAACCCTCCTGTTTGAAAGCGAACTGGAGAAGTTAGCCAACAAATGGGGCGAATCTCCAGTACCTCGGTTACCGGAGGACAAGATCAAGAGAAGCCAATGCCCCTCTCCCCGATCATCCATGGGCAGAGGATCACAGAGTTTCAGCTCATACAAGAATACATACCAAGCACCTCGCCCCGCAGGCAGGGGCCAGTCCTTTCAGAACAAACACAATAAGAGGGGAGCTGGCTCAGGTCCAGGCCCCAGCCGCACCCCACAATGAGAATCAACAGGCCCATCCACAGGAAGAAGCCATAAGAACATAAGAACATGCCATACTGGGTCAGACCAAGGGTCCATCAAGCCCAGCATCCTGTTTCCAACAGTGGCCAAGTACCCAAAAACTAAGTCTATTCCATGTTACCGTTGCTAATGGCAGTGGCTATTCTCTAAGTGAAGTTAATAGCAGGTAATGGACTTCTCCTCCAAGAACTTATCCAATCCTTTTTTAAACACAGCTATACTAACTGCACTAACCACATCTTCTGGCAACAAATTCCAGAGTTTAATTGTGTGTTGAGTGAAAAAGAACTTTCTCCGATTAGTTTTAAATGTGCCACATGCTAACTCCATGGAGTGCCCCCTAGTCTTTCTATTATCCAAAAGAGTAAAAAAATGATTCACATCTACCCGTTCTAGACCTCTCATGATTTTAAACACCTCTATCATATCCCCCCCCTTAGCCGTCTCTTCTTCAAGCTAAAAAGTCCTTGGAGAAGAGACTGCTGATGGGTAGGCAGATTAATTTTAGATTAACCAGGTTAATTTTAGATTAAGCAAGATCCTTGAAGTTTTATAGTTTTTATTTATTTTTAATTTAAGTCATGCCTTTTCATTGGTAGCTAGAGATGAGTTACATTCATGTACTATAGTATTTCCCTATGCTATTGTAAGCTACTGTAAAATATCAAGTATGTGCCCATAAATGGTATTTTCTGTAGCTAGCAGAATGAATGAATTAGCCATATGGGGCAGGCTTGCCCGATTCTACCAAAGATGGGTCGAGAGGGATACTTTCTGGACTTCCACAGCATCCCTCCAGACAAATTTGTGAAATCTCCTTGCCATTCCCCCTCCAAGAGGATGGCAGTGGAAACCACACTAACTAAATTGCTCACCTTAAAGGCTATAGCACCGGTGCCCACGCACCAACGAAACACTGGTCACTATTCCATCTATTTTATTGACCCCAAGAAGGAGGGAATGTACTGGCCCATCCTGGACCTCAAGTTGGTCAACTGCCACCTGAGGGTACCACACGTCCACATGGAAATCCTATACTCGGTCATAAGGGCGGTACAGCCGGGAGCATTTCTGACCTCCCTGGACCTGTGCCTATCTGCACATCCCAGTCTATCATGATCATCAGCGCTTTCTACACTTCACGATCCTGGACCATCACTATCAGTTCTGAGCGCTACCCTTCGGACTAGCCACTGCCCCTCGGACATTCACCAAAATCATGGTGATAGTGGCAGCGACACTGAGGAAAGAAGGAATCCTCGTACACCCATAACTGGTCGATTGGCTGATCAGAGCAAAATCTCCAGAAGAAAGCCATCAGGTAACCTCCAGAGTCAATATCCTACTGCAAAACCTTGGGTGGGTCGTCAATACAACCAAGAGCTGTCTGCAGCCCTCCCAATCTCTAGAATACCTGGGAGTCTGGTTCGACACCCAATAGGACAAGGTCATCCTTCCCATTACAAGGACAAGGAAATTGATGGACCAGCTGAGAAAACTGTTGAACGGCATTCACCCCACGGTATGGGACTACCTCCAAGTCCTCGGACTCATGACATCAAACTAGAAGTCGTACCATGGGCAAGGGCCCACATGCGACCACTACAATGTTCCCTACTGTCACGATGGAACCCAATGTCCCAGGACTACACCATCCACCTCCAGTTACCGGTGGAGGTATGGATCCAGCTCCTATGGTGGCTACAGGAAGACCACCTGAGCAAGGGAGTAAGGCTATCCCCATCAACCTGGGTCTTGCTCATCCCAGATGCGAGCCTACAAGGGTGGGGAGCCCACTGTCAGGAACTGACGGCCCAGGGACAATGGGACAAGGAAGAGTCGGGATGAAACATCAACTATCTGGAAGCCCGGGCAGTCAGACTAGCCTGCCTACAATTCAGTCACAGACTCCGGGGCAAATCCGTCAGAGTCATGTCGGACAACGCCACAACAGTGGCCTACATCAATCGACAGGGAGGAACCAGAAGCCAACAGGTGTCCCTGGAAATAGACTCCCTAATGGTGTGGGGTCAAACAAATCTGACCACCACTAAAGTGGCCGGTACCCCTATGGAATCTCAATCTAGTACTCGACTTCCTAGCAGGAGCTTCTTTTAGACCTTCGCGTGATCTGTCACTATGGCTCCTGACCTTGAAGACTGCATTTCTAGTGGCAATATGTTCAGCCCATCGTATCTCCGAACTTCCTGTCGGGATCTGTTCCTGAGATTCACCCCGGGATCCATACAGCTACACATTGTCCCCTCCTTCCTTCCAAAGGTGGTTTCTCATTTCTATCTAAACCAAACCATCTCGCTGCCATCTCCAGACGAGCATAAGGACTTGGAAGACTCACGCCTTCTTCGCCACCTTAACGTCGGCAGACTCAAAGTCCGATACCTGGAAAGATCGGAATCCGTACGAAAGACGGATCACCTATTCGTCCTTCACAGCGGGAAGAAACAAGGGGAAGAAGCCTCGCGGGCAACCATAGCCCACTGGATCAAAAAAGTAATCAAGGAGGCCTACGTAGAGGCAGGCAAGCCTCCACCTCTTCAAGTCAAGGCCCATTCCACCAGAGCCCAGGCAGTGTCTTGGGCAGAAACCAAGATGCTGTCACCTGCCAAGATCTGTAGGGCAGCGACATGGTCCTCCATTCACACCTTCTCGAGGTTTTACCGCTTGGATGTCCAGGCCCGGGAGGACACAGCATTTGCAAGGGCAGTACCTAGTGGGCTATGGGCAGCCTCCCACGCGGTTCGGGAGTATCTTTTGTACATCCCATTGGTCCTGAGTCCATCTGCTACATGCTAGGAAATGGAGAAATTACTTACTTGATAATTTTGTTTTCCTTAGTGTAGACAGATGGACTCAGTATGCCGCCCATGGCTGCCTCAGAATACGGAAACCTCGGGTGACAATCCCCGAGAGCAAGACAAGCATGGGTAAGCCACGCTTTGCCCCTAGTTAGGACACCCATAGTTACCGGGTGTCGGCGTTTCTCGGTTGAGTGCACTGGCGGTCTCCAACTAAAATTCACATCAACCAGTTCAAGTTAATCAAGTTGATCAAGTTATTCAAACACACATATATCCACAATTGCTTTATGAGGAGAATACTGAAGAGCAGAGCTTCCTGCAGGGGTATATGTAGTGCTGACATCAGATTGAAATCTAACTCTGTCTCCAACTGCTATCAGGAGCACACTATACCCATTGGTCCTGAGTCCATCTGTCTACACTAAGGAAAACAAAATTATCAGGTAAGTAATTTCTCAAATATTATGATCACTATTTCCAAGTGGTCCCACCACTGTTATCTCTCTCACCAAATCCTGTGCTCCACTGAGAATTAGATCTAAAATTGCTTCCTCTCTTGTTTGTTCCTGAAGCAATTGCTCCATAAAACAGTCATTTATTCCATCCTGGAACTTTTTCTCTCTAGCATGCCCTGATGTTTCATTTACCCTGTCAATATTGGGGTAATTGAAATCATCTTTGAATTCTTCAGTGGAAGTGAGATTTGTCCTGCACCAGTGTGCTTATGTTAGGTAATTGAAATCTCCCATTATTACTGCACTACCAATTTGGTTAGCTTCCCTAATTTATCTTAGCATTTTACTGTCCACCTCACCATTTTGGCCACGTGGATGGTAGTATACCTATCACTACACTCTTCCCCAACACACAAGGGATTTCTACCCACAAAAATTTCATTGTGCATTTAGTCTCATACAGGCTGTTTATCCTGTTGGACTCTATGCCAAGATACTCCTCTCTGTCATTGGGATATAATTTGTACCCTGGTATAGCACTATCTCATTGGTTATCCTCTTTCCGCCAGGTCTCTGAGATGCCAATTAGTCTATGTCATCATTCACTGCTATACATTCAAATCCTCCCATCTTACTTCTTAGACTTCTGGCATTAGCATATAAACATTTCAGTGTATATTTTGTTTGTATTTGCATTCTGCTTTTCAGTTGACAGAGATAAATTGGAATCTTTTAGCTCAGGTGAGTTTATAATTATAGGCACTTTTCTTATTAATGGAACCTCTCTGTTGGGATGCCCTAATTCTAGTACTTCATTAGTATTCTTTGAAGATACCTCACTCTGAACCATGCGCTGCTGAGCGACTGTCAGCTTTCCCCTTTGTTCTAGTTTAAAAGCTGCCCTATCTCCTTTTTAAAGGTTAGTGCCAGCAGCCTTGTTCCACCCTGGTTAAGGTGGAACCCATCCCTTCGGAAAAGACTCCCCCTTCCCCAGTTCCTTACAAAACTGAATTCCTCTTTCTTGCACCATTGTCTCATTCATGTATTGAGACTGAGGAGCTCTGCCTGCCTCTGGGGACCTGCATGTGGAATAGGGAGCAGAGAATGCTACCCGAGGACTGTTCCAGGGTGGAGATCTTTTAGATAAATAACTTATCCAGCTAACTAAGGGGGTCATTTATCAGAGGCTTATCACACGCGATACGGCCGTATCACGTGCGATAAGCTTCTAGCGCATGCAATATCATGCTAATTAGGGGGAGGGGAGGAGTCGGGGTGGGGAAGGGAGGAGTCAGCGGTGTCTTCGCTGCCGGCGATAATGTTACTAACATTCAGATCGATACAGTAAAGTGCGGCCGCGGTTACCCTGCTCCTAACTCACCTTCTACTCACTTTCCGGCCGCGTTAGCCCTTCCCATGATACACTATCCCCTTTAACTCATCCCTACCGCTTCTTAAAATCCATGGGTAACCCCTTCCACACGCGGCATGTATATTAAATGTAAACGAGCGAATTAGCTATTCCCTCCCATACAGTAACGCGCGCCCCGACTATCGCTTTTTTACCCTGCCGTTTTGCCGCGCGTTTACCCTGCTAACTTACCGCCTACCCTTACCCCTGCATTAGAGGCAGGGGTAAGGGTAGGCGGCAAACTTTCCCCCAGCCCCCGCTCACCTGCCCTGGCGCGTCCGGTCTCTGGTGCAGCCCCAGTCCTGTCCCCTCCTCCCGAAGAAAAAAAAAAAAACCCCGAAAAAAAAGTAGCAAGAGAGCAAGGGGAGAGACGGGCAATCCTACGCTCGGGCCTGCCAGTCCCTTGTCCTCTCCTCCCGAAGCAGGGCGCCAAAAGCAGCCTTGCTCCGGGAGGAGGGGGCAGTATGATGAATCCTGCGAAGAATGATGAATCCTGGCCTAAGATATTAACTGAATAAGTTATTATCTGAATAACAGGCCGATACAGTACATTGCGCTCCGGCGGAGTGCACTGTTAACCCGCATTTGAAAGCGCGTTTTCGATGCACTAGCTTTACCCCTTATTCAGTAAGGGGTAATAGCGCGTCGAAAATGCACGTCCAACCCCTCCCCCCCACCCCCTCCGAAACTCATAGTGCCCGGAACATGCAAATGCATGTTGATGGGCCTATTAGTTATTCCCGCGTGATTCAGTAAGTAAAATGTTCAGCCAAGCCACACATTTTATTTTCAGAAATTAGCGCCTATCCAAAGGTAGGCGTTAATTTCTGCCGGCACCAGGAAAGTGTACAGAAAAGCAATAAAAACTGCTTTTCTGTACACCTTCCGACTTAATATCATGGCGATATTAAGTCAGAGGGCCCAAAGTAAAAAATAAATTAAAAAAAAAAAAATTTTAAATCGGCCCACAGCTCGTGGGTTGAAAACCGGACGCTCAATTTTGCTGGCGTCCGGTTTCCGAACCCGTGGCTGTCAGCGGATTTGAGAACCGATGCCGGCAAAATTGAGCGTCGGTTGTCAAACCCGCTGACAGCCGCCGCTCCTGTCAAAAAAGTGGCGCTAGGGACGCGCTAGTGTCCCTAGCGCCACTTTTTACCGCGGGCCCTCATTTAAATACTGAATCACGCGCACAGGAGAGTGGCCTGTGTACGCGCCAGGAGAGCGGGTGCTCACTCGCTCTCCCACGACTTTTACTGAATTGGTCTGTAAGTTATTTGGCTAGGTCTTATGTGCTCCGATCTTGGTTAAAGCTATCTGGGAACATGTTCCTGGATAACTACAACCTTAATAGGCAATATTCAAAGAATATAGCTAGTGATGATGACCCAACTTCCAAAAAGAATTAACCTAGTAGATCTACTATTCTGATCCCCCATACACCCCAAAGACACAAATGTCAGGCTTTGTGCCTGATCTTCCCCTTCTGATCTATTTGGTGAAAAGCCCCTTCTCCCTTGGTTTATGCAAATAACCCTTTCTCTTGGCTCCCTCCTCATCCTCCTCCCCCTGCCATGTCAAACCTAACCCTCCTTCGCCATCCAGCAGCTCTCAAAATCCTCCAGGCTGAGGGGATCCCAGTACACTACTTCACCTCTTTCAGGGGCTTCCAGTGATGCTTTGATAGCAATCCTGGAAGTGTAAGCTACCAGTGTCACTGTCAGAATAATACTGAGACAGCGACACTGGTAGCTTAAGTTTCTAACATTGCTACCAAAGCAATACTGGAAACCACTAGACGTGTTATGAGGGTACCACAATTCTAGTGACCCAAAGGTTTCTTTGGGGGGTGGGCAGAGGTGCCATGTGGGACACAACGATTAAGGTTGGAGTGGTGGAATTTGGGATGAGAAGAAGACACGGAGGAAGGGTTATTTGGAGAAACCAAGGTGGACTATTGTCCCAGTAGGCTATAAAGTTTTTAATTATTTTTGGAAGAGTATGGAGGGAGGGGTTTGGATGTAAAATCAGATATTGGTGTTACTGGAGATGGTAGTGGGGAATAAGGCCGACAAGTTCACTGATTTTTTTTTTTTGTATTGTTTTCTTCTTTATGGTTGTTGTCACTTAACCAGCTATTTTCTTTGCATATTTGAATGCACGGTTTCCATTGTATGCAAATATATTTCATGCATATTCATTGGTGATATCGAAAAGCAGACCTGTTGTGGCACTCCAGACCCGGAGTTGCTTCCCCTGTTCTAGAATAAAAGAATTGCAACATAGATTTCTTTGTCTTTATGTTAACTACTTAATGATCTTAAAATCCCAAATTAGCCTAGTCAGATGGGCTAATTTGGGATTTATGTTCATGCAAAGTGAATTGCATGACCTTAAATTTGTGTCTGGTTAGGCTCTCATAGTTTGTATTATTATTTGGAGAAAGAAATAATAAATAGTCTAAAATCTGCTAAGTAGTTTGATTAATTGACTACATAATTTTTAACTAGTGCTAACTGCTATTATGACTTTTTTCTTCAACCAATGATTGCTGTATTTGTAATGCATCCATGAACTCGTTTTTGTATCCATATATGTTCCTGAAAGCTTTTGTTAAAAGAAGTTGAAGTCTTGGAAATAAGATTTTTTTCTGACTTCCTTCTTTTAGATGGCAATAAAACAGAAAACTTATATTTTATATTTTTCCTTTGTAATGAAGTTCATTGAAATTATTAAAGTGATTTATGTCATCCGGTATTCAAAGCCTCATAAAGTTGTAATTGTTTATGATATAATCAGTGTTTTCAGGCTCCATTCAACTCAGAATTGCTCAGAAACTTGTGCTTGATAATGAAAGGAGAAATTGATAAAATCAGTAATGCGCTGGCCTTTCTTTTCTATATCCACAGTAGTGAGTTTGAAGATTGATAGGTATAGTGGCACCATGCAGCTGATCAACACAGAAACATGCATATTACCACAGCAAATGTGTAATGATATGACATAGTGTCAGAATTAATAGGATCACACTAGAGCCATGATTATATGTCTGGGCTATTTTTCAAAGTTTATTTGAACAGGAAAAGAGAGATGAATTCTTAGATCTAATTAGCTGGATGATAGAGCTGTTGTGTTCATTAAGCAAACAATTGACCAATATAAAATCGCTGCATTTGAGGAAAATTTAAGATTTATTGCACCTTACAAATAAAAAAGCAATTTGCTGCTTTCACAAAAATAAATCTCTCTCTCTCTATATATATAATAAAGATAATTTACCTTCATTCTCTGTGAATCTCTACAGTGTCCTTGCATTTTGTATGTACCATAGATATAGATATATAGATATATATCTATGGTACATACAGATTCACAGAGAATAAAGGTAAGAAGATTCATAGCTGAATGCACCCTGACAAAAAGGCCTCAAGATGTTTCGCCAGTACTGGCTTCCTCAGTGGGGAACAGTATCTTACCGAATGAAGTTGTTACATAAGTTTCAATAGAAAGACTGAGCAGTGCTAGCGCGGCGTTTTCAAACGTGTTACAACAGGATATTTCTATGTAGTTTACTTGTGTTTCAAGCAGTCACAGTGTTCAGGACTGCAGTGAATGTCAGAGCGGGAAACAAAAGCTGACACAGACTCGGTTATGTACACTCTTATCTACACAGTTTCTTGCTGAACTTATATATTTCAAGAAGAACTTTTCTAAGAAGCAGATCCTTATTTTCTATAGGACTTTCACGAGGACTTCATGTGTTCAGATGGCATAGTACTTTTACTCAGTGGCTATTCATAATTAATATCTAATATTTTTTTGTGATTTTTCAAAGTTTGTATAGACTAATAAAGATAATTTACATTTATTCTCTGTGAATCTGTACAGTGTTCTTGCATTTTGTATATAATATATTTATCCATTAGGAAGACTTTCAATCATTATAACTGCTTTTACATATTTTTTACTATATACATTTATTTTATTTATTATTTATTTACTGGTTTTATATACCGTCATTCGGTGTGGCCATCATAACAGTTTATATCAGTAAAATACAATAAGATAAATACAGTAAAACCAAAATACATAAAATTAGATTGACAACAAAACATCATTATAAAATTGTTGTGCTGGAGGTGGACCCTTGGCCTGGTGCAGGATTGGTATGACCCTCTGTTCGGGCCAAGAGAGCGCCTACCACTAGGAGGCGGAGCACAGGAGGAGACAGAGGCTAGCTGGAGCTTCACCAATAGCAACCTGGGGTTCCCTCAGGTTAAGCCCTTGGTTACCAGGGCTCCTGGTCTTAGGTGGGCCTCGCAGGATCTCCTAGAGAGGAAGAGCAGGGGATTGCCCACCACGAACAAGGGTGCACGGTCGATGTCAAAGCAAGAATGTCCAGAGGTCACAGGAGGCCAGAACAGAGAGTCCCAAGTGGATAGCGAGGATCAAGGCCAGAATAACAGTTCAGAATAGTCAGCCGAAGCAGGGGTCAGTACCTGTAGTCAATCCGGAAGTAGTCAGGTCAAGCAGAGGTCATGTTCCAGGCAGCGATCAGGAGTAGTCAGGAGCAAGCAATGGGACAGTACCATGAGATCAGTTCGAAGGGTACTACCAGGGATGGAGAGACGAAGGAACAGGAGACACTGGAAGAGGAGACACAGGAGAAGCTGTAACAGGAGACATTGGAACAGGAGATGCTGGAAGGCAAATTAGAGACACCGGAGTATACGACCCGATTGCCAAGGCGAGGAAGTGGTGTCAGACCACTTCCTTTAATACAGCCATCAATCAAGGCGCGCCGCGGAGGTAGGATCCATCCCTGGCCCTTTAAGAGGCCGGGCAGTCCGCATGCGCCTAGGGGCAGGGCCGACATCATGGAGGATGCTGAGCCCCGCCGTGAGGCCTGGACAGGAGCCTGAGCGCGGGGGAGCCGGGGACCCCACGAACTGGCTGCGGCGTGTGAGAGCCCGGAGCTCGTGGACAGACTAGAAAGGTGAGCAGGCCCAGCCGCGGAACGAACGCGGCTGGGAAGCGCAACAAAAATAATCATTAGAATCAAATAAAATGAGTGGCAGGTAAGAACAAAATAATAAAACAGTGAAGAAATAAAAATATAACAAAAAACGTGTTAAATAATGTTAAAAAAGGAAAAAAATAATAAAACATAGAGGGTTCATGAGAAAGGATAGGTTAGTTGGGTTCATTATAAGCCTTCGTGAAAAGCCAAGTTTTTATTTCTTTCTTAAAAATTTTGTTGTAAACATAATTCTGAGGGAAGTGAATTCCAGATCTTTGGACTAGCAAGGGATATTGCACGTTCTCTAACTTGCGTTAAGTTGGGCAGATCTCACTGACGGAATGGTTAGGAGGCCTTTGTTAGCTGATCGTAGGTTGTTTTGTGGTACATGTATTTTTATTGCCGTGTTAAACCAATCTGTTTGTTCCTCGTACATGATTTTGTGATATATGTGTGTGTGTGTGTGTTTATAATCACTTAGAAAAGAAAGGGTATAGTCTTGCCCTATATAGAACAGAGCTGCATAAGGCTACTATTGCATTGTCCATTATATTATAAGTATCCACTTTAAATAACCTTTGCTAAAATGTATTTATTTGTGTATGTTTTTACTGAATAACCCTCATTAAAGAATGTTTAAAGGGTGGGGAATTAACTAGGATGTCCATAAGCATTTTTAATGTATTTTAGTTTGGATAATATAGCAAAATAAATGTGAAATGTGTTAAGTATGTGACTCTGTAAAAACTGAATTCTACTTAATACATTTGAATTGTAAAATTTGCAATCTGGAGATGTTGTTAACTGTATACTGTTCTGACAGTGATGAAATTATCTGTTTTCCTCAGGTACTGCATGGATAGCTCTTGATGCCTCCGCATGCATTTACTTGTGCAAAATTAGCATCTATGGATTTTAAAATAATGGTCTTGAATCACTATGGAAACTTTAGTCACAAAGATGTGATTATAGTTGTAGAAATCCTGGACTTAAACTTCTGGTTCTTAGGCTTAATGTGCATGGGTATCATTTTAGCATTTTTTTCTCAGTCACAGAATAACATGTTCTGCTTTAACTTCAAGAGATCTGAAATCCATCCCTTAAATCTTTTGAAGAATCCTAGGCTATATGTGGATATGACTTCTGAGATTGCTGCTGCATGGAAGGATTTCTTTGTTTCAGACAATTATATAAGATTGTGTTTAGGTTTCACTTGTCTCTATGTATGCAATGCAGAGATACTGTAATTTTAAGTTGTGAAGTACAGTGCCTAGGATGACATGGCTAAGAAAGTATAAAGCAACATCCAAGTCTTGTTGTGCCAAAATTGTATTGATGCTCGAGCACTGGAGTCTCATGCAGCTGCATTCCAGACACCAGTTGTCTGACTGCCCTACTTGGAATGAAAGAGAGAATAAGCAATTGCATTGTCCACACCTGGGACATGCCTAGCCCATGCTATCATGTTTAAACTCTCTCAACAATTCCAAAATCCTGAGGCATTTGACTGCTTTTTATTTCCTTTCTTTAAATTTGATTGCTTGCCGTACCCTTTCTTCCCAGAGTGAGTTAAATAGCACTAAATCTTCCTCAAACAGAAAAAAAATGCCTACAGTATACAAATTACATCCCAAACAAAACAGTCCACCCAATCCATCCCCTTCCTCCAATACTGCAAAATAAAATTTAAAAAAATAATGTTGATGATGATTTATTACTTGCACAACTCTTAGATTACCTCACCTAAAAATATCTTTCTCCTCTTCAGCTACCACTCCAAATATACAAATCTGCCACCAGAGGGAACAATTCCAGAAAGGTAATATAACTAATGATGCCAGAACTCACGTCTGTGGCCACTTAGCCACACACTACACCCTGTTACAGTAAATGCCAAATCCAATGCCCCCCTCTGCATCTGAAGATGATTCCAAATCTCAGGCCTAGATTCATCATTTTGCGATAAATTTCACATGGATAGCACCTGTGATAAAAAAAAAAAAAAGGGGTGAAGCATAGTTTTTTACTGCACCATGTGCTATTTTATCACAATTCATGTTAAACTGATTGTACCTGTGATATTTTTACTTTGCAAGCTGCAAAGTGCCCAGACATGCATTTTCATGTTTTGGGCTGCTGAGAGAGAGAGAGAACATGCCTCTTTATAAGGCTCTCATATCAGTCAACTATATCACTATAGGAGGGTAACTAGTATCTCAAAGTGAGGTTTTGGTGATGGTCTAAGGTTTGGGGGGCAGTTTTACATGCACAGTCAGAGGTACGAACAGCAAAGTTGACATCAGTGAAGCTTTGATGTGATTTGGAGTAAGGAAAGATACACAAAGATGAGATTTGTACAATGTAATCTTTTCCTAGCTTAATAGGAACTAGACAGAGTGCATCAAGCTAAGGTGAGAGTACATTGTACAAATCTCATCTTTGTGTATCTTTCCTCACTCCAAATCACATCAAAGCTTCACTGATGTGTACTGTGCTGTATGTACCTCTGATTGTTCATGTCAAACTGCCCCCTAAACCCTAGGCCACCACTAAAACCTCACCTTGAGTTACTAGTTGACCCTCGTACAATGATATAAATAGTTGACTAATATGAGAGCCTTATATTCTCTCTCTCTCTCTCTCCAGCCCAAAACATGCAGGCAAAATGATGAATCTAAGCCTAAAACTGCTGGTCAATGATTGCATCCGTTGCAAAATTACATTCTTCAATTTCTCCGCCCACTGTACCAACTCCATTAACCGCTGAACCTTAGTACTCAGAAGCCATGACAGCATGCCTGTCAATTCCAATTTAGTGCCTAGAAAAATCAGGTGATCACATTACCCTTTTCTTTTCTTGAGCACTCGTTAACACCAAACCTGTCCACTACTCCTAAAAACCCTTGTGACACATTTTGGCAGGACTCAGACTGTACCATTCTTATGAACATGAAATCATACAGGTAATGTATGACACAACGTCCAACACAAATTCACATGCTGTTACTCAGTGGAGAAACATGCTAAATTTCTCAAAATGCAAACAAGAAATAGAACAACCCATATGCATGCACCTATGAAAGTAATATTCTCCCATGAATGAAGAGCCAAACAGCAGAAAACTCTACATGTGCACCAGCAGAACGCTGACTTAACTATTAACACTCCTCTTTCTACTATTCTCACCAATGCAACTGCTGTGTTAAATGAAACATAATTCACCAACCACAGCTCCCTAGGAAAAAAGTCATTCATTGAAGTTCCTTCTGGATTAAATACATTGAGTATTAGACAATACTTCTCCCTTTTCTATTTTTGGAATCACTGTCAATGGAGATAACTGCATGTCCTCAAATAGAGGCTGCAAAATTTAATCTGCAGTCCTTCCTTCCTCCAATTCCTCCTCCAACTTCTCCTTCCCTATCCTCTTAAAATGCTTTACTGACATCATATCTTCTCTATTTCTCCTTCCTTCTCACCCTTCTGATTGGTCCCACAAATATGATTGCAAAACCAACAGAAAATCCCAGCATTAAATCCTAAGCATCCTCCTGATTTGGGTGAACCTCCATCCATCCAGACATTTCTAGCTTTAGAGGAAAAGAGCTACAATCGTCTTCCCTGGGCTCCTTTTTTCTCTGTTGTAACCACTTTTTCACACGAGTGCATGGTAGCCAGCCAGACAAATAGAACTGGCATGCATTACAATCTGGAAATAAGCAAGAAGTCTTGTTAAATCACCATCGTACATTTTGTTTTCCAGTTTGTGCATATAGCTCAGTCTGTGGCCTATTCAGAAGTACTGCTTTTGCACAGTAGGAAAGAAGGCAGAACTTCAGTTAATGATTGAAAGATAGGTGCAGAGTAAAGATTTTGGGGTATACTAGGGATGAGAGCTATACCTAGGAAGATAAGGAACTGTCCAGAGGACGCGTTTTTACCTATCCAACGGGGTCCTTCATCAAAATGTGTTTGCACCCGTGATAGTCCCAGTACCACATGGTGCAAATGCAAATTTTTGAAAGGGGTGGAATCAATGAAAATGCGGGGTATGATCACACCATTGCACAATTTTTAACACTAGAACTAACTACACTACTTTGGGGGGAGGGGGGAGAGAAAGACTCTCTTTAAGGACTTCCTGGTAGTCAACTATTTTTATCACTATAGGAGGGTCAGCTAATAACTCAAAGTGAGGTTTTGGTGGTGGTTTAGGGCTTTGGGGTCAATTTGACATGCAGAGTGAGATGTACGTACAACACAGTACACTTTGGTGAAGATTTGGCGACATTTGGAGTGTGGACAGACTCACAAAGATGAGATTTCTACAATGTTCTCTCACTCTAACATGATGGACTCTAAACCACCACCAAAACCTCACCTCCAGTTATTAGCTGGCCCTCCTATAGTGATACAAATGGTTGACTACTATGAAGGCATGATAAATTTAACATGCATTGTGATAAATAAAATACCTATGCGAAGTGCTAAAATAGCACACGTGCAATAACTCTAAAATTATCAAAGCCACTCCCCTTTTCCTTATCACAAGTGTTATTCATGCGAAATTTATAGCATTTTGATGAATCTAGGCCCAAGAAAAGTACTGCATTTCTTGCTCATCATTTCAAATACTACTTCATTCAATATTTAAAGTAGGAATGCAAGGAATAACAGACTGTCTTCCAGAATCATATAAAAAAAGATAAATCCTGAAGGGATAAAAGTCAAAATCAGCTATGTAATAGTATTTGGGAAATATCAAGTAGCACTGGAAGAAGGATAATTTATTAAATAAATTAATGGAAAAACCAAACAAAAGGGAATCTGGAGAAAGGGTATCAGTGTACCATCTCGATGGGTTATGTGTGCAAACACTCTGCGGTTAATTTTCAATAAGAACATAAGAAAATGCCATACTGGGTCAGACCAAGGGTCCATCAAGCCCAGCATCCTGTTTCCAACAGTGGCCAATCCAGGCCATAAGAACCTGGCAAGTACCCAAAAACTAAGTCTATTCCATGTTACCATTGCTAATGGCAGTGGCTATTCTCTAAGTGAACTTAATAGCAGGTAATGGACTTCTCCAAGAACTTATCCAATCCTTTTTTAAACACAGCTATACTAACTGCACTAACCACATCCTCTGGCAACAAATTCCAGAGTTTAATTGTGCGTTGAGTAAAAAAGAACTTTCTCCAATTAGTTTTAAATGTGCCCCATGCTAACTTCATGGAGTGCCTCCTAGTCTTTCTACTATCCAAAAGAGTAAATAACCGATTCACATCTACCCATTCTAGACCTCTCATGATTTTAAACACCTCTATCATATCCCCCCTCAGTCGTCTCTTCTCCAAGCTGAAAAGTCCTAACCTCTTTAGTCTTTCCTTATAGGGGAGTTGTTCCATTCCCCTTGTCATTTTGGTAGCCCTTCTCTGTACCTTCTCCATCGCAATTATATCTTTTTTGAGATGCGGCGACCAGAATTGTACACAGTATTCAAGGTGCGGTCTCACCATGGAACGATACAGAGGCATTATGACATTTTCCATTTTATTCACCATTCCCTTTCTAATAATTCCCAACATTCTGTTTGCTTTTTTGACTGCCGCAGCACACTGTACCGACGATTTCAATGTGTTATCCACTATGACACCTAGATCTCTTTCTTGGGTTGTAGCACCTAATATGGAACCCAACATTGTGTAATTATAGCATGGGTTATTTTTCCCTATATGCATCACCTTGCACTTATCCACATTAAATTTCATCTGCCATTTGGATGCCCAATTTTCCAGTCTCACAAGGTCTTCCTGCAATTTATCACAATCTGCTTGTGATTTAACTACTCTGAACAATTTTGTGTCATCTGCAAATTTGATTATCTCACTCGTCGTATTTCTTTCCAGATCATTTATAAATATATTGAAAAGTAAGGGTCCCAATACAGATCCCTGAGGCACTCCACTGTCCACTCCCTTCCACTGAGAAAATTGCCCATTTAATCCTACTCTCTGTTTCCTGTCTTTTAGCCAGTTTGCAATCCACGAAAGGACATCGCCACCTATCCCATGACTTTTTACTTTTCCTAGAAGCCTCTCATGAGGAACTTTGTCAAACGCCTTCTGAAAATCCAAATATACTATATCTACCGGTTCACCTTTATCCACATGTTTATTAATTCCTTCAAAATAGTGAAGCAGATTTGTGAGGCAAGACTTGCCCTGGGTAAAGCCATGCTGACTTTGTTCCATTAAACCATGTCTTTCTATATGTTCTGTGATTTTGATGTTTAGAACACTTTCCACTATTTTTCCTGGCACTGAAGTCAGGCTAACTGGTCTGTAGTTTCCCGGATCGCCCCTGGAGCCCTTTTTAAATATTGGGGTTACATTTGCTATCCTCCAGTCTTCAGGTACAATGGATGATTTTAATGATAAGTTACAAATTTTTACTAATAGGTCTGAAATTTCATTTTTTAGTTCCTTCAGAACTCTGGGGTGTATACCATCCGGTCCAGGTGATTTACTACTCTTCAGTTTGTCAATCAGGCCTACCACATCTTCTAGGTTCACCGTGATTTGATTCAGTCCATCTGAATCATTGCCCATGAAAACCTTCTCCATTACGGGTACCTCCCCAACATCCTCTTCAGTAAACACCGAAGCAAAGAAATCATTTAATCTTTCCGTGATGGCCTTATCTTCTCTAAGTGCCCCTTTAACCCCTCGATCATCTAACAGTCCAACTGACTCCCTCACAGGCTTTCTGCTTCGGATATATTTTAAAAAGTTTTTACTGTGAGTTTTTGCCTCTACAGCCAACTTCTTTTCAAATTCTCTCTTAGCCTGTCTTATCAATGTCTTACATTTAACTTGCCAATGTTTATGCGTTATCCTATTTTCCTCTGTTGGATCCTTCTTCCAATTTTTGAATGAAGATCTTTTGGCTAAAATAGCTTCTTTCACCTCTCCTTTTAACCATGCCGGTAATCGTTTTGCCTTCTTTCCACCTTTCTTAATGTGTGGAATACATCTGGACTGTGCTTCTAGAATGGTATTTTAGCAATTTTAGATCTAATTCTCAGTGGAGCACAGGACTTGGTGAGAGAGGTAACGGTGGTGGGGCCGCTTGGCAATAGTGATCATAATATGATCAAATTTGATTTAATGACTGGAAAAGGAACAGTGTGCAAATCCAAGGCTCTCGTGCTAAACTTTCAAAAGAGAAACTTTGATAAAATGAGAAAAATTGTTAGAAAAAATCTGAAAGGAGCAGCTACAAAAGTAAAAAATGTCCAAGAGGCGTGGTCATTGTTAAAAAATACCATTCTAGAAGCACAGTCCAGATGTATTCCACACATTAAGAAAGGTGGAAAGAAGGCAAAACGATTACCGGCATGGTTAAATGGGGAGGTGAAAGAAGCTATTTTAGCCAAAAGATCTTCATTCAAAAATTGGAAGAAGGATCCAACAGAAGAAAATAGGATAAAGCATAAACATAGGCAAGTTAAATGTAAAACATTGATAAGACAGGCTAAGAGAGAATTTGAAAAGAAGTTGGCTGTAGAGGCAAAAACTCACAGTAAAAACATTTTTAAATATATCCGAAGCAGAAAGCCTGTGAGGGAGTCAGTTGGACCGTTAGATGATTGAGGGGTTAAAGGGGCACTTAGAGAAGATAAGGCCATCACGGAAAGATTAAATGATTTCTTTGCTTCGGTGTTTACTGAAGAGGATGTTTGGGAGGTACCTGTAATGGAGAAGGTTTTCATGGGTAATGATTCAGATGGACTGAATCAAATCACGGTGAACCTAGAAGATGTGGTAGGCCTGATTTAGGCCTGATTGACAGGCCTAAATCACCTGGACCGGATGGTATACACCCCAGAGTTCTGAAGGAACTAAAAAATGAAATTTCAGACCTATTTAGTAAAAATTTGTAACTTATCATTAAAATCATCCATTGTACCTGAAGACTGGAGGATAGCAAATGTAACCCCAATATTTAAAAAGGGCTCCAGGGGCGATCCGGGAAACTACAGACCGGTTAGCCTGACTTCAGTGCCAGGAAAAATAGTGGAAAGCGTTCTAAACATCAAAATCACAGAACATATAGAAAGACATGGTTTAATGGATCAAAGTCAGCATGGCTTTACCCAGGGCAAGTCTTGCCTCACAAATCTGCTTCACTTTTTTGAAGGAGTTAATAAACATGTGGATAAAGGTGAACCGGTAGATATAGTATACTTGGATTTTCAGAAGGCATTTGACAAAGTTCCTCATGAGAGGCTTCTAGGAAAAGTAAAAAGTGATGGGATAGGTGGCGATGTCCTTTCGTGGATTACAAACTGGCTAAAAGACAGGAAACAGAGAGTAGGATTAAATGGGCAATTTTCTCAGTGGAAGGGAGTGGACAGTGGAGTGCCTCAGGGATCTTTATTGGGACCCTTACTGTTCAATATATTTATAAATGATCTGGAAAGAAATACGACGAGTGAGATAATCAAATTTGCAGATGACACAAAATTGTTCAGAGTAGTTAAATCACAAGCAGATTGTGATACATTGCAGGAAGACCTTGTGAGACTGGAAAATTGGGCATCCAAATGGCAGATGAAATTTAATGTGGATAAGTGCAAGGTGATGCATATAGGGAAAAATAACCCATGCTATAATTACACAATGTTGGGTTCCGAATTAGGTACTACAACCCAAGAAAGAGATCTAGGTGTCATAGTGGATAACACATTGAAATCGTCGGTGCAGTGTGCTGCGGCAGTCAAAAAAGGAAACAGAATGTTGGGAATTATTAGAAAAGGAATGATGAATAAAACGGAAAATGTCATAATGCCTCTGTATCCCTCCATGGTGAGACCGCACCTTGAATACTGTGTACAATTCTGGTCGCCGCATCTCAAAAAAGATATAATTGCGATGGAGAAGGTACAGAGAAGGGCTACCAAAATGATAAGGGGAATGGAACAACTCCCCTATGAGGAAAGACTAAAGAGGTTAGGACTTTTCAGCTTGAAGAAGAGACGACTGAGGGGGGATATGATAGAGGTGTTTAAAAGCATGAGTGGTCTAGAACGGATAGATGTGAATCGGTTATTTACTCTTTCGGATAGTAGAAAGACTAGGGGGCACTCCATGAAGTTAGCATGGGGCACATTTAAAACTAATCGGGGAAAATTCTTTTTTACTCAACGCACAATTAAACTCTGGAATTTGTTGCCAGAGAATGTGGTTAGTGCAGTTAGTATAGCTGTGTTTAAAAAAGGATTGGATAAGTTCTTGGAGGAGAAGTCCATTACCTGCTATTAAGTTCACTTAGAGAATAGCCACTGCCATTAGCAATGGTTACATGGAATAGACTTAGTTTTTGGGTACTTGCCAGGTTCTTATGGCCTGGATTGGCCACTGTTGGAAACAGGATGCTGGGCTTGATGGACTCTTGGTCTGACCCAGTATGGCATTTTCTTATGTTCTTATGTTCTTATGTATTTTTTAACAATGACCACGCCTCTTGGACATTTTTTACTTTTGTTGCTGCTCCTTTCAGTTTTTTTCTAACAATTTTTCTCATTTTATCAAAGTTTCCCTTTTGAAAGTTTAGCACGAGAGCCTTGGATTTGCACACTGTTCCTTTTCCAGTTATTAAATCAAATTTGATCCTATTATGATCACTATTGCCAATGAGTTACACATGTAAAGATTAGCATAAACACACATAAGTAGCCTGTACTTGGGTAATTGTTATTATATAAAATTCAAAAGTATGTGCATATATTACATTTCATGCGCATATATATGCAAGTAAATAATGGGCAGTCTAGGGGTATTGTGGGGTGGGGCCATTTACACGCATAAGTTGCTATTTGGCATATATTTGGCAAATCATTTGCATAATTTTATACCTGCTAATTATCTTGCACAATTGATATCAGACTTGTTTGTTGTGTAGTACTGGTTGGGTGGGAGGTCTGGTGGATTGCAGGGAATTCACACTGAAGAACTGGGGGGTCTCAATAACCTGGAGAAGGACTGGGTGAACTGGTGGAGAAATTGGTAAATTGGATAATTTCAGTTATGTGCGCATAGTTTAAAATATGGTGACAATGCATGTACATTGGATTTTACACAAGTAAGACTTACTTTATATTCATGCGTACAATTTATATGCATATAATTTAAAATAGGTGCTAATTAATTAAAATAAAAATGATGATGTAAACTATTGACCATGGAATGATGATAATGTAAACTATTGATGATGGAAGTGGAGGCGGCCTCCCCTCCGATGGCCGCCTCATTGTTTTCATTCTCAGCAAGAGAATGGAGAGGTACAATGGGAGCAGGGGAGGTTGGTGCCCGCGGGATGGAGTGAGCGAGCGAGCAACCGACTAGAGGAAAACTCTGGCCGTCATTTTGTAAGTGCACTAGAGAGCAGCTACCAGATAACGAGGCCTACCCGCCACCAGATCCTTGCCACCCCGACCCCGAACACTGTGTATGCCATTTCCTTGGGCACATGGACCAGGCCACCGCTGACTCCCGCCACTATGGGGACTGAAATAAAAGCTCTCGCCCCCTCACCACCATGTTGGGGGAGGGAATGAGACCCTGACCTGCGTAAGCACGATTATAATATGGCATTCTCCTCCTCCTCCTTTGCCTCTTTCTATTCTTGGCCTCCTGGTTGGGTCCGGTGGTAGCGGCATCAGCCGCATTGTCTTCATCTTGGGGATGACTGTGGTCCCTCAGGTTGCCAGCCCCCTTCAGGCCACCACCCTGTGCAAGGGCACGGCTGGCACAGTGGGTTGCGCCAGCCCTGTGTCTCTTACATTGCAAGGGTCTTACAACCTTTGGTAGCTGTTTGTCTCTTCACACAATCTATTTAACTCTCATGCATTTCTGCTCTCCTTATATAAACTGTGCTTTGATGGATTTTCATAATTATTACTCCTACAACCACTATGAATTAGAATAATTGCTTTGCAGCTTGTAATATTTTAGATATGGGGTTTTTTTCCCCTGCAAATTTTCTCTCTTTTTCTTTTAAGCCAACATCTAGAAAACCTGAAACCAGTTCTATAAGAAAATGGTATAAAATGGAAATTTGTTTTCTTATAGGACTATTGCTTTTAAATCTTAAGGCCTGAAACCCATTTTTTTACATATGTAAATCTTCAATTAATGTTCTTATTGAATTTTGAGACCAATAATCCAGCTTGACAAGATGCACTATATCTTTATTAAATTCAGGCAGCTTACCCGCACTATGCAAATTAATCTTCTGTGGGTTTAATGATATGCTTGTCATCTCACTCTGCAGAAATCTGTAAAATGTGTAGATTTAAATTTTCATGCTGAGCAGACAGTATTATGTAGCAATGTCGTTAGAGAATTTTATAAGTCTTTAGTTTGTAATTATATAAATTAAGAAACATTTAAGGTGTTTAAACTAACCAGCTTCATTGGCAGGCTTCTGAGGGATACTTGTATATGATTATGTTACCTATTTGAACCAATGGTTCTGCCATTGTTCACTCAAATATTCCCTGCTATGAAAGTGAGAACAGTTGTGAATAGCATAATTTAGGATTTTTATTATTTATTTATTTATGTATTTATCTGCTTATTTATTTATTTATAGTGCATTTTTAGGGAGTTCAAAGTGGATTACATTCAGATACTGTGGGTATTTCTCTGTCCCCAGAGGGCTCACAATCTAAGCCCTAGATTCATTAAAATGCTATAAATATAGCAGAAATAAAAAAAAGGGGGCATGTTTAGGATAATTTCCTTGCTACTGCATAGGTAATTTCCACAATATGCTTATTGCAGCTGTGTTAAAGTTTTGAGAGAGAGAGAGAACCTCTATAGTGACCACTCTGTCACTCCAGTATTTATACCACTGTAAGAGGGGGCACTATTAACTCAGGGTGAGATTTGATGGTGTGGTGGATTTTGGGGGCAGTTTTACATACACAGTCTGAGGTATGAACAGCAAAGCTGACATCAGTGAAGATTTTCTGTCATTTGGAGTGATGAAAAGTGAAAGAGGAGTTGATTTGTACAATGTACTCTCTATCTAGCTTGATTGCAACTAAGTAGAGAGTGCATCAAGCACACCCCTAAAACCTCCCCATTGATCCCCAAGTGATCAGTTTGTGAACACCAAGAACTGCCACCAAAGTTGCAGGAAAGCTCAACAGGGCATGCACGTGGAGTGATACTGCATCATGTCACCAAAATCCCACCCACCCTGTGTACCCCACCAACCACTGAGGCCACTCTGATCTCTGAAGAATTAATTGCAAGCTCAAGTTGACCACACCAGTAGCTGCACCACAAGGAGAAACCCTACAGATCTACCCTTAGACTCCCGAGTATCTTAAACCCCTGAAACTGCCATCAAATAAAGATGTAAGCAAATGAAGGAAAAATTAAAATGGTAGCTTTGCTGACAGCAGTGAGATATATAAAGGTGGGGGTAAGCAATGCATGGTCCTTTCCCTTATATCCCTCTGGGGATCCCTTCCACTCCCAAGTCTCTGCACAGCTATTCATTAGGGGCCTGCAGGCCAAAAATGTATTTTGATGTCATTTTGTTTCACTGGAGGGAGGTTTTCCTGGGTGCTTTTCTCTTTTTCTTTTTTTTTTTTTTGCAGATAGTGCACACAGTTTATGAATATTTGCAAATAGTCCATGCTATTCAGAAATAGTGTGCACTCAGAACAAAAGAAAATAAAAAGCACAATTTCATAATCTTTTATTTATTTTTTTAAACAATATGAAATGATATAGGCAGTGAAACAAAAGCAAATCATTACTAATCACCAACCAGCAGTGGGCAATCTCCTGCCACCTGGTTTGACCCGCATGGGAGTATGGTGAAGAGTGGGGCATTCATTTATCCCAGGGACTCAGGGTATGAATAGAGAAGCAATGAGTTGCCAGGCCCAGTGCCATGTTATTAATTGACAGTTGAGCTGCCTCTCTATCATGGTCTGCTGGTGCACTTTTAGTATCAAAGAACATGTATTTATGATCCCTCAGATTGTCTTATTGGATAGAGCTGCTCTAGAAGAAAGCAATACAGTCTGTGACTTCTCCATGTGAATAAAGAACTGATAGCCCATACACTGTAACCTGAATTATTTTGGTGTGTTAAACATTCAGTCTATCCCTTATCACAAGTTATTGCTTTGATTTCCTAGCTGAGTTTGTAATGGTTTGTTATGAAAAATGTCATCTAGGGCTGAACCATGAAGCTGAACTAAGCAAGTGCATCAGTCAAAGTAATAAATATTTAAATGCAAAAAATGAATAAAGCTGTTAAAATGTGGAAAGGTACTGTACACTGGGCATACTTGTTAGCATTGGATTTTCAAATGCTGAGGAACTAAATAAATAAGTGAGAACTACAATAGAAATCTATTACTAACTCAGATCTAATGTTTCTTGTATTTGGTTAAGATTTGAATCATAAAAACCTGATTCTGTCTTCATTTGACTCTATGGGGTAATATTCAATAAGTCAGTTAGTTAGTGGACAAGTTATCTGGCTAAAGTTAGCCAGATAACTTGTCCCATATATTCAGCATGATACTGGATATGTTTGCATAAGGTTATCCAGCTACTTCTAGCCAGATAACTGAAAAAACCTAATCAAATATGTTTGAATATTGGGAATGGGCATTCAAGAGAAACAAAATAGGAAGTGGGATTAAATTTACTATTTTGTTTTGAATCATTTTCAAAATGGAATGAGTTAAATTCCCAAGGGTCTCAGCCTTTGCTCAAGCATGAATCTGATGCCTGAGCCTGGGCCTCGCCTAGGCAGAGGCCGCCAACCAATGAAGGGGCCGCGACCTAAGCCTAAGCATGACACTGGGGTCTCAGGCTAGGCCAAGACCAGAGCAAAGGCTCAGGCCTGGGAAATTTCCAGATGAAACCTGTCTCCCCCCATATTAACCAAATCCGATGCTGTGTCCTGATCCAATCCCGACAATTGGGCTTCGGCCGGTAACCAGACCAGACACTAGGGCCTGGCCTGAAGGCTGGGTCCCAATGCCTCGGCCTCAGCCTAGGCCAGAGCCCAGGCTTGGACTTGACACTGCAACCCAGCCCAGAGGCCAGGTCCCAAAACCGGGGCTTCGTCCCAGACCCAGGCTCCAACCCGGAGACCGGGCCCTCATCCTGGACAAAGGCCAGAGGCCATGTCCTGACACCTGGGCCTGAGCCCACGGTCAGGCCTAGGCCCAGATTCCAGGCCTTCCAGACCTCATCGGTGTTTTCTTTCTTCGGCTCCCCTTCATCAACTGATGCCGTCTGCTGGGGTCATTGCACCAAATTAATTCCAGTTCATCCTCCCCAGCAGAGGACACTTTTTTGGTGTATGGCAGTTTAATTAGCTGCTGTTCATCAAAATGATGCCCTCTGCTTGGGAGGATGTGCCGGAGTTAATTAACGCTGGTGCAACAACTCCTGCGGATGGCGTCAGTTGGCAAAGAAAAGCTGAAGAAAGAAAATGCTGAAGAGGAGCTCCGAGACCTGGGCTATGGGCCTTTGCTGATGCCAATGCATCAGGACCCAGCATCCGAGCCAGGCCCTGGCTTTGGGTCTGAGTCCAGTTCGAGATCCTGGAACTGGAACCAGGTCTCCAGGCCAGCCTGCTGCATCAGGCCTGGATCCAAACCCTGACCTAGGCAGAGGCCTAAGCGTCAGGTCTGGGCCGTGGTGTTAGGCCAAGGCCCAGGGGTTGGTTCCAGACCTCCAAGCCTGGGCCTTGTGCACAGCTTAGATTGAATTCGCAGTGACCTACTATGGCCTAGGGATGTGCAAGTTGAGGCTTTGGGACCAGCTGGCTCTGATGCCTAGGCCCAAACTGAAGCCTTGGACTTGCATAGGCTTAGGCTGCAGTAGGTTTCCGTGACCTCAGCCTAGCCTCCACGCAAGACAACTGGCTTGGGATGGGGTCTAGGCCTTGCCTGTGGATCCCTCCTGAACCAGGTAAGTGGGGGCCGGGAAGGATCCTGGCCCTGGCAAATTTTCTGGGTAGGAGTATGTGTGGCAGAACAGGAGGTCCAGGTAGGCCCAGTTGGGGTTTTTTTGCACATTTTTGGAGGGATTTTAAAAATGTTTATTTCATTTTTTAAAACTAAAGAAACAAAATAAACATTACATGAAACAAAATTTGTGGGGAAAAAGTCCCCCCAAAATAAAACAAATAAATGAACTGAAATTATCCTCCCTTCCCTTCCTTATTGAATATTACAGTTAAGTTTTTTGGTTATCCAGCCTTGGCTGGCCAGAAACCTTGCTACTTAACCAGATACCTTCAAAAGATTTCTAGTTAAGATGAAATGTAAATAAAAAAAAAATAAAAATAAAACAGAAGAAGCAATAAAAGGCCTAAGGCCCAATTTTCCACCTTTCCCCAGTAGCTTGCATATATGCCCTGTTGGCCATGCACCATTAACCCCAATCCCTTTAAAATTTTAAGAAAAATGTGCTGGGGCCAACTGGTGGCCCCTCCCCAAGCCCCTTCCCTGGATCTATCACTATTGTAACGTCATTCTGCCACTGGGGCTTTCTCCCCCCCCCCCCCCCCCCCCTCTGAAGTCTAAATATGTGATATGCCACAGCTCCCATCTCTGGACTCTCCTCCCAATCCCCATGAAATATGAAAAGCCCTGCTGGGATCAAGATATGAACTTACCTCTCCTCGTGCTCCAGCACCGCTCCTCTTACAAGTTCCACTGGAAGTAGAAAACTACAGACAGTTTACGTTTGCAGCGCTGGAAGCATAAACTGTGTGTAATTTATGCTTCCAGCACAGCTTGTGACAGATGCTGCGCTGGAGGACTGGGAGTAGATAGGTACATACTCTGCTCCCGGCAGGGATTTTCATGGTTAGGGGGATGGGGGGGGGGGGGGGGGGCGAGGGGGGGGAGGGTCCAGAGGTGGGGGGGGGGTGGCACAGGACATTTTTAGATTGCAGAGGGGGATGGCCCAGTACAGCACTAAGGTGCAATTGTGATAGATCTGGGGAAGAGGCTTGGAGGGGCTAACTAACAGTCGATGCCAAGCACATTTTTCTTAAATTTAAAAGAGGATTGAGGGTAGGGAGATACATGGCTCCACCGGACATTTTTGAAAGTTTGGGGGGGAAGGCAAAAAATAGGGTAGTAAGCTCTTTACTTCAACTTCTGTTTTTGTTTTTTTTTTTTGTTTTTCATTTATAGTGCTATTTAATTGGATATCTATTTGAAGATATCAGGTTAAGTAGGAGGTTATTCAGCCGCAGAAGCAGGCCAATGCAATACTGTGCACTCAGGCTAGGGCAAATTAACGCCAGCCCCGGAGCTGGCGTTGAGGAGCCCCAAAAGTTGAATTAAAAAGCAGAAACTATGTGAAAAATAAATGTAAAAAAATGTTTTGGTGGCGGTCAGGTTAGGAAAACCAACGCTCGGTTTTGCAAGCGTCCATTTTCCTAACCCACGCACAGCCACTTCTTCTGGGTGCCTGATGCCGAGGAGGCACTGGGGATGCACAATTTCCCCTTGTGCCTCCTTTTTAATGCAGCGACTCGTTTGCCTGCTGCATCACGCACCCGGGATAGATGGATGGGCACATTAGGAAAGCAGGCGCTCAATCATGAGCGCCTGTTTCTCCCGTACAGATACTGCATAGGCTTGTAGGTCTAAAGTTGCAGGTTAGAATTGAAATTTGGCTAAGTTTGCCAGATGATTAAATCCCTACCAGAAATGCCACCAGAATGCTTCCTTTTTATCCGACTAGCTTTTAGCCTGATAATGGCTTTTCTGGCTATAATCTAGCCAGATAAGTGGTTCTGTATTAAGAACTTTTCATTTAGGCCTGGATTCTCTAAGATCTCAGACCTTAGAGAATCCGGCAGTAACGGGGGGCAGGGGGTGGGCCTGCGAAAGCCGGCTGCAATCGCACCTCCGCGGTGCGATTGCCGCCGGCTTTCACACCCAATAGCGCCATCTTAAAAGGTGGCGCTATTGGGCGCGCTACTGGCAGCAAAAAGGGTTCTTACCTTTTCGCAGCCAGCGATCTTTCCGCCGAGTCCACCCCAACAACGCCCCGACTCCTCCTCTTCTGGGGCCGACTCCGCCCCGAGCTAGCTATCGCATGTGAAAAGTCCCTTTTCACGTGTGATATGCTACGAAAATGACCCTCTTAGTTGGATAACTTGTGAGTTACCTTTTTAAATGGCTGTGAATATTGATCTCAGTGGGGTTGATGTGCTAAAGGGTGAAAAGTTTTTTGTAACTATTTTTAAAATGAGAAAAATTGTTGGAAAAAAACTGAAAGGAGCAGCTACAAAGGTAAAAAGGGGTAGATTTTAAAAGGTTGCGTGTGGGCCTACATGTGTGCGTGCTACCCAGCGTGTGCACATGTACACCCGATTTTATAACTTGTGTGCGCAAGTTATAAAATCAGGGGTCAGCGCGCGCAAAGGGGTGCACAATTGTGCACATTGCGCACGCCGAGCCGCACAGCCTTCCCTCGTTCCCTTCCCCCTAACCTCACCTTCCCACCCCTTCCCCTAAACTTCCCCCCTCCAGCCCTGCTCTAACCCCCCAAAAATTTTTGTTTTACCTTTTGCGCCTGCCTCTGGGCAGGTGCAAGTTGCACACTCTGGCAATTGCCGGTGCATAATCCCTGGCACAGCAGCAAATGGCCACTGTGCCAGGAGCTTCTGACCCCACCCATGCCCTGCCCCCTGACAGCCCCAGACCAACCATGCCCCGCCCCTTTTTGCAAGCCCCGGGTCTTACGCACGTCTTGGGGCTTTATGCGTGCCGCTGGGCCTATTTTAAAATGTAACCTTTTTAAAATCTGGCCCAAAGTGTGCAAGAGGCATGGACATAGTTAAAAAATACCATCCTAGAAGCACAGTCTAGATGTATACCACACATTAAGAAAGGTGGAAAGAAGGCAAAACGATTACCGGCATGGTTAAAAGGTAAGGTGAAAGAGGCTATTGTAGCCAAAAGATCTTCATTCAAAAATTGGAAGAAGGATGGATCTTACAGAAGAAAATAGGATAAAGCATAAGCGTTGGCAAGTTAAATGCAAGACATTGATAAGACAGGCTAAGAGAGAATTTGAATAGAAGCTGTCCGAGAGGCAAAAACTGACAGTAAAGCTTTTTAAAATATATCTGAAGCAGAAAGCGTGTGAGGGAGTCAGTTAGACCGATAGATGATCGAGGGGTTAAAGGGGCACTTAGAGAAGATAAGGTCATCGCGGAAAGATTAAATGATTTCTTTGCTTTGGTGTTTATTGAAGAGGATGTTGGGGAGATACCCGTATCAGAGAAGGTTTTCATGGGCAATGATTCAGATGGATTGAACCAAATCATGGTAAACCTAGAAGATGTGGTAGGCCTGATTGACAAACTGAAGAGTAGTAAATCATGTGGACTGGATGGTATATACCCCAGGGTTCTGAAGGAACTCAAAAATGAAATTTCAGATCTATTAGTAAAAATTTGTAACCTATCATTAAAATCATCCATTGTACCTGAAGACTGGAGGGTGGCTAATGTAACCCCAATATTTAAAAAGGGCTCCGGGGGCGATCTGGGAAACTACAGACCAGTTAGCCTGCCTTCAGTGCCAGGAAAAATAGTGAAGTGTTCTAAAGATCAAAATCACAGAGCATATAGAAAGGCATGGTTTAATGGAACAAAGTCAGCATAGCTTTACCCAAGCCAAGTCTTGTCTCACAAATCTGCTTCACTTTTTTGAAGAGGTTAATAAACATGTAGATAAAGGTGAACCGGTAGATGTAGAGTATTTGGATTTTCTGAAGGCATTTGACAAAGTTCCTCATGAGAGGCTTCTAGGAAAAGTAAAAAGTCATGGGATAGGTGGCGATTTCCTTTCGTGGATTTCAGACTGGTTAAAAGACAGGAAACAGAGAATATGATTAAATGGACAATTTTCTCAGTGAAGGAGGGTGGGCAGTGGAGTACCTCAGGGATCTGTACTGGAACCTGTGCTTTTCAGTATATTTAGAAATGATCTGGAAAGGAATATGACGGGTGAGGTAATCAAATTTGCAGATACAAAATTATTCAGAGTAGTTAAATCACAAGCAGATACTGATAAATTGCAGGAGGACCTTGTAAAATTGGAAAATTGGGCATCCAAATGGCAGATGAAATTTATTGTGGATAAGTGCAAGGTGATGCATATAGGAAAAAATAACCCATGCTATAGTTACACAGTGTTAGGTTCGATAGTAGGAGCTACCACCCAGGAAAAAGATCTGGGCGTCATAGTGGATAATACATTGAAATCGTCGGCTCAATGTGCAGCGGCAGTCAAAAAAGCAAACAGAATGTTAGGAATTATTAGGAAGGGAATGGTGAATAAAATGGAAAATGTAATAGTGCCTCTATATTGCTCCATGGTGAGATTACACTTTGAATACTGTGTACAATTCTGATCACCGCATCTCAAAAAATATATAGTTGCAATAGAGAAGGTACTGAGAAGGGTGACCAAAATGATATAGGGGATGGAACAGCTCCCCTATGAGGAAAGACTAAAGAGGTTAGGACTGTTCAGCGGAATATTTTGCCAGGGGATGTGGTTAGTGCAGTTAGTGTAACTGGGTTTAAAAATGGTTTGGATAAGTTCTTGGAGGAGAAGTCCAATAAGTATTAATCAAATTGACTTAGGGGTAGATTTTCAGAGCCCTGCTCGCCTAAATCCGCCCAAAACCGGGCGGATTTAGGCGAGCAGGGCCCTGCGCGCCGGGAAGCCTATTTTACATAGGCCTCCCGGCGCGCAAGTCCCGGGGTTCTCGGAGGGGGGCATGTCGGGGGCGTGTCGGGGGGCGGGCCCGGTCGTCGCGGCGTTCCGGGGCGTGTCGGCAGCGTTTTGGGGGTGGGTACGGGGCGTGGCTACGGCCCGGGGGCGTGGCCGCGCCCTTCGTACCCGCCCCCAGGTCGCGGCCCGGCGCGCAGCAGGCCCGCTGGCGCGCGGGGATTTACGTCTCCCTCCGGGAGGCGTAAATCCCCCGACAAAGGTAAGGGGGGGGGGTAGACAGGGCCGGGCGGGTGGGTTAGGTAGGGGAAGGGAGGGGAAGGTGAGGGGAGGGCAAAGGAAAGCGGCCTTGGAGGGAACGGGGGGAGGCAGCGCGCAGGCTATACAAAATCGATAGCCTTGCGCGCGCCGATCCAGGATTTTAGTGGATACGCGCGTATCTACTAAAATCCAGCGTACTTTTGTTTGCGCCTGGAGCGCAAACAAAAGTAGGCTGTTCGCGCTCGTCTGAAAATCTACCCCTTAGGGAAAAACTGCTATTACTGGCATTAGTAGCATGGGATCTGCTTAGTGTTTGGGTACTTGCCAGGTACTTGTAACCTGGATTGGCCACTGTTGGAAACAGGATGCTGGGCTTGATGAACCCTTGGTCTGACCCAGTTTGGCATGTTCTTAAGTCAGTTTAGCCACAAAAAGCTGGTTATCAAGGGGTATATTTTCAACAGGACATGTAATTGCCAATGTTCATCTGTACTTTTCAGTTTGAACAAACCCGGCTGATTTTCAAATATAAGAAATCCACATACTTTGTGTTTCAATAAACGTATATATTTATCCCATGCCTATTATGCACACACATTTTGTTTAATTAAAATATACAGAGGCAGCTTCCAGCTACACCTTTGAACTTTCCTCTTGGAATGTCTTTTTTCTGTGTGGTTAAAAGTGCAAGCATTTTGAAAGTGCATGCATATTTTCTGGTGGCTAAAATCCATTTAGCCAGATTTTTTTTTTTTAGCCTGGTAAAAGCCACCTAAGCATTTCAAAATGTAGCCATCTGCATAAGCGCCTACTTTTCAACCATTGATGTAATTTCTGTTTAATTGAATGCAGAATGTTGTCCAATGAATAAGAAACAATTAAATAATTAAACTTTATCAAATTACTGGTCTGTGGCTCTTCACAAAAATGTGAAATACTATACCTAGAATAAAAAATGTATTGCCTGCTTTTTCATACGGAAATCTGGCAATAAAAAAGCAGAGAGAGCAGCACCAGCACCTGTAGACCCATAACACCCCCTGGTTCTCCTGTTGATCCCTACTGCAGAAAGATGAGGAATAGACCAAGAGGCCTGGCAGACAGCTGTGGCTCCATTTCTTCTCATGGAGAAGGGGAGACCTGATATAGGTCCACAACCTTACAGGGAGTAAGGGGAGGTGGCAGAGGCTTTACAAGCTCTCATGGCCAAATGTTTCTTCAAGAAAGTGTGTTGAATCTTTAGGGAGCGCCCCCAACCCCATCCTGTTCCCCATCCTAGCAGGAGAATCAAGTGGCCTATTGGTACAGAGCCTTTATCAGTCAAGCAGTGCACCATCCGCAGAGGGACAGGGCCTCAATTGGCCAGTTTCCCACCTGCAGGAGGATGAGATGGCCTGGGGATACCCTAATCAGCCTTCTGAGGAACTGGTAGGAGTAGTAGGAGGAGGAGGGAAGAGAAGAGGAGACAGAGGCAGCCCCTACAACTGTTCTGCTGCCTCTCACCATCATCTTTTTTTTTTTTTTTTTTTTTTTTTACAGGTATGCCCTAAAATTTCATTTATCTATTTATTTATTTGTTTGTTTATTTATTTGTTAAGCTCTTGTATACCGTCATTCAGACTGGCCATCACAACGGTTTCCAAATATAAAAAACATAAATAACAATAATTAAAATAAAAAGAGCAATTATTCATAAAATATCACAAAATAACACAAAAATACACTAGATAAGAAAAAAAAAGTCAATATATATTTAAAATGTGTAAAATAAAACATGAGAAACAGAGTAAAAATTATAATTTGCATTTAGGCTTGAACCAGCTATAGAAATGCATGACTTTTCTTGGAATAATTTAGTATTCTTGATTCTCAGGCAATTGGATATAAACAGCACCAATTTAAGATGAAAGGTTTGACTAAATAGGCATGCTGTCAGATGAAATAGAGGGGTCTATTTAAGAAAAAGTGATAATGCGCTAATGTGTGTTAAGGCATATCACAATTTTGTGAATAGTTCTCTTAGTGCCCTTTGGTACATTGGCTCCAATGTATTTTTTAACTCTGCATACAAGACACATATACGTATGAGTTTATACCTTCCATGTTGTGTTAGCACATACAGAGTGGTTGCACTTAGAGAGAGCCCCTGTAATTAAACATAAAGACAGCTTTCCAAGTCTCAAGGTTTTCCTTTGTGTGGCAGTAATTTCTGGGAAATAAATGTGCAGTTTATATCTTTTGTAAGAACATATTTATCTGACTCCAAGGCTGTTCTTAGAAGAGAAAGCTCACCTATTCACTATGAAGGAATAACTCTGGTTGCTATGAGACAATAAGCACCCATCCCAGCCATGGAAAGAACACAAGCCCTTTATTACAGTACTTGGCACTGTGCAATGTACTGTTCTGTTCTCACTGTTTCTGTAATATATGCACCCTTGTTTCCTTTTGTAACTGAATGTGCATATTTTATATTTGCATCAGAGAACTTTGATTTTAAAAATATACCATCTTTCCCCTGGAGCACATCGGGGATAATTTCTTGTATGAGGAAATGAGCTTTTGTCGACTGTATATATAAGCATACATAAAAATACATCTCATAGCATCTCATTTTTGCAGTGTAATCCCAGTAAAAATATTAAGCCTTTTCTATTCTGTACAACATTCATTTGTACTGCACTTTTAAGGTGCGCCTGTTAAAAGCAGGAATCTATACTTAGAAGTGTTAGGTTTAAACAAAATGATTAATGCTGATGTTTTCTATTAGTTTTGCAGGTTTGATAAGGTTTATTAAGAAATAATTAATAAAATATAAGGAGGCAGCAACCAGTAATGAAATAATTCTAAAGTAAATTGACTTTCACAGGTGTTGCTTTAATGGGTTCTCAATCCTTCTATGTGCCAACCTCATGGCATTATGGGAAAAATGTTCTTGAAGAACCAGTCCAGTTGCTCTTATTTCTTGGCAATGTAAACTGCATTGTGACATCAGGCATAGGTAATTTTCAGTTGCTGAAAGACACGAGCCTAAAGTGTTGCTAATTTCAAAATAAAGAGAAAGTCAAACAGCACTGTAGAAAAAATTTGCTATCAGTTTCAAATTGTTAGGCAACAAAACAAGAGCCTCTATGTGTCAGTCAGGTTGCAAATAAGACCATGAAGTTTTTAGGTTTTGTTTTTTTTGTTGTTGTTGATTTTTTTCTAAAGGATTGTGGGAATGACTGACCAGTGCAATGAAGTCACTGGTCAGTCATTCCCACTGATTGTGGGAATGACTGACCAGTGCAATGATATTCACTGTTTCTAGGAAAAAAGAGGAAATTGAACTGCTAGCTCATGAATTTCACATGCTGTGACTGCAAAACAGGATTTAAGAAAGGCAAACACACTATCACCATCACGCACCATTTCAGAAAAAAAAAATATTAAAACAGCCTCTCATCTGTTTCAAAGGCGTTTTCACCAGTCTCCCTTAGTCCTGAATATTTCACAAGCATTCATATAGTTAGTACATAATCAATTTGTAGTTACAAATCCTGGACTACTCTATCCCACTACATGGCCTTCAGGATAGAATTAAATTCCTCTTGAATGACTATCAAGGTTGTCTCTAATTCAGCGACATATAGCTCAATATTGTCAAGTGAATTTGTATTTTTTTGATATCTCTGGGTATTTTTTGGTATCTGGAAATGAAAGAAATTCAAACATATCTCATTGTCTACTAGAAAACAATACAGTGAATACAGTGGGGCATAGTGAGACAAAATTGATAATAACTAATGTATTTATCACAGTGTTGTCCATTGAAACATTATGGATAGCACCTGATAATCTCTAAGTTACCTATATCCAGCAGAGAGCATGCCGTACTGAGTGATTGTATTGACCTCCTTGGAGTTAGTAAGACAGTGCTGAACCTAAACAATCTTTAGGTGCTCAAGAATATAGCCAGACATCCTGTTCGCTGATTATCAAATATCTCTCCTAAGATAAGGGAGATTTACTATACTGCTATATTTTATCAGAGGAGGAACAAAATATCATGGTGGGGGGGGGGAGGTTTTTCCTGAGATATTAGGGCCCTCCTTGATAGAGTATTGTAGCCTTTCCTCCACAATATGTTTTATCATGGAAAAAAAACCCCGTGATTAAAAATATTGCAGGGAAATGTGGAAAAATGTGCTATGTCAGTTCACTTCGACCGGGTCTGCCATCATATTAAATGTCCATTTGACCCAAACATAAGACCCCCTTCCTCTATGCCAAAATCCCCCCAGGGTTCTGGTCCCCACTGAGGTGGCCCCACAGTAAAAAAGAAATAAAAACTATTAATGCCATGTGGTGATGCCCTGATCCCTTTACAAACACCTTCCCTTCAAATAAATACGCCTTCCTGGATTCCAAACCCTCCCCACAGGGCATCCTGTCCCTTCACCTCCTTCACATTAGAAGTCCCTGGTATCTAGTGACCCCCCCCCCTACCTCTTGTGGCCCCTCCTTGAAATAAGTCCCTGGTCTCTAGTAGCTGCCCCCACTTGCCTCCCCCCCACTCACACACACCTTGAGAAGAAATCCCTGGAGACTAGCGGAGCCAGGAGCACCCCGTAGGCTCCAGACTGGTGGATGAGATTTTCCAAAATGGCACCAACTGGCTTTTCTCTCAAGGAGCAAAGGCTGGTTGGCACCATTTTCCAAAATGGCATTGACTGGCCTGGAGCCTAGGGTGTGCACCTGGCCCCAGTAAATACCAGGATGTCCTCTAATAGTATGGGGGCTGTCTGGGGGGCCCCCAGACACCAGGGACAACTTCTAATGTTGGGGAGTTGAGGGAATACAGGATGGCTTGTGGAGGGGGAGATTGGAACCTGAGGGGACTATTTATTTAAGAGGAATAGTTTGGGAAGGGAGCAGGGCATCATTACATGATTTTTATTTTTTTTTAATTTTTAAACTTTGGGCTCTATTGGGCCTCCTGTAGAGGTGGCAGGGGGTGGGCAAGTGTCTACTTAGACTACCAGGGAGGTATTTTTACACTTTGTGGGAAGCGTTTTAGGGCCACGTGTCTTTTCAAAAATCAACACAGCAGCATTGGGAAGTGCATTAGCATCACAATGCTCATGTGTGAAAATATCTACAATTCCTGAATTGTATATAATATAATGTGGCTTATCCTATTCTTGGTAGCTGCAACAGGGGTAATATACCTGTCCTTAACTCAATAATATCTATCATCAAATAAGGACATGAATGTATTTTTTCTCAAACATGTTCTATTACTAATTATAATTATTAAAACTGCTGACCCACTTTCTTAAAACATCATCGATCTTATTGTCAAGATGTGCCCATTACACATACCCATAAAATACATGGGTATGTGTAATGGGCATTTATAAATAGTTTGGGAGTTTTGGGGTATCCACACGATGTTAAAAAATTGTTAAAAAATTGTTTAAAAAGTGAATAAAATTTGGCAGCCGAGCCTGAGCGAGGAGGGAAGCCACCCGGTGAGGAGGAAAAAAGAACTTGAAATTCCCGCCCCGTTTGACGTCATCTGAGGGGACAGCGCCTATAAAACCGACGCGTTGAGACGCCCAGGCTGCAGCCGAGCCTGAGCGAGGAGGGAAGCCACCCGGTGAGGAGGAAAAAAGAACTTGAAATTCCCGCCCCGTTTGACGACATCTGAGGGGACAGCGCCTATAAAACCGGCGCATTGAGACGCCCAGGCTGCAGCCGAGCCTGAGCGAGGAGGGAAGCCACCCGGTGAGGAGGAAAAAAGAACTTGAAATTCCCGCCCCGTTTGACGTCATCTGATGGGACAGTGCCTACAAAACCGGCGCTTCACGGCGCACCGCAGCCGCCGGCGCACCGCCAAAGCCGCGCGCGCCTAAGGGGCGTGCGCGGCTTTGTCCGGCGCGGGACGAAAGGGCAGCCACCCCTCGCAAAAGTTCATCTGCCACTGAGGCTCCGAAAATCGCAGTTGTTTAGTACATTAGCGTCTCCTGAAGTAAGTGATTTGGATTTTTGTTCATGCCTCCTAAACGTAAGGGGAGGGTAAGGGTTTATCCCCCGGTACCCCTCCCCTCTCCTATACAGCAGGAAATAGTACGCTATATGTCTAATGTAGCTCTGAAAACACCAGCTACCAAGGACTCTGAAGACTCAGTATTTGTGGGAGAAAATACTGGGTTACTAGACGAGGCATCGCTGAGTCCCAATCAAATCAAAAATTGGAAGAAGGATCCAACAGAAGAAAATAGGATAAAGCATAAACATTGGCAAGTTAAATGTAAGACATTGATAAGACAGGCTAAGAGAGAATTTGAAAAGAAGTTGGCTGTAGAGGCAAAAACTCACAGTAAAAACTTTTTTAAATATATCCGAAGCAGAAAGCCTGTGAGGGAGTCAGTTGGACCGTTAGATGATCGAGGGGTTAAAGGGGCACTTAGAGAAGATAAGGCCATCACGGAAAGATTAAATGATTTCTTTGCTTCGGTGTTTACTGAAGAGGATGTTGGGGAGGTACCCGTAATGGAGAAGGTTTTCATGGGTAATGATTCAGATGGACTGAATCAAATCACGGTGAACCTAGAAGATGTGGTAGGCCTGATTGACAAACTGAAGAGTAGTAAATCACCTGGACCGGATGGTATACACCCCAGAGTTCTGAAGGAACTAAAAAATGAAATTTCAGACCTATTAGTAAAAATTTGTAACTTATCATTAAAATCATCCATTGTACCTGAAGACTGGAAGATAGCAAATGTAACCCCAATATTTAAAAAGGGCTCCAGGGGCGATCCGGGAAACTACAGACCAGTTAGCCTGACTTCAGTGCCAGGAAAAATAGTGGAAAGTGTTCTAAACATCAAAATCACAGAACATATAGAAAGACATGGTTTAATGGAACAAAGTCAGCATGGCTTTACCCAGGGCAAGTCTTGCCTCACAAATCTGCTTCACTTTTTTGAAGGAGTTAATAAACATGTGGATAAAGGTGAACCGGTAGATATAGTATACTTGGATTTTCAGAAGGCGTTTGACAAAGTTCCTCATGAGAGGCTTCTAGGAAAAGTAAAAAGTCATGGGATAGGTGGCGATGTCCTTTCGTGGATTGCAAACTGGCTAAAAGACAGGAAACAGAGAGTAGGATTAAATGGGCAATTTTCTCAGTGGAAGGGAGTGGACAGTGGAGTGCCTCAGGGATCTGTATTGGGACCCTTACTGTTCAATATATTTATAAATGATCTGGAAAGAAATACGACGAGTGAGATAATCAAATTTGCAGATGACACAAAATTGTTCAGAGTAGTTAAATCACAAGCAGATTGTGATAAATTGCAGGAAGACCTTGTGAGACTGGAAAATTGGGCATCCAAATGGCAGATGAAATTTAATGTGGATAAGTGCAAGGTGATGCATATAGGGAAAAATAACCCATGCTATAATTACACGATGTTGGGTTCCATATTAGGTGCTACAACCCAAGAAAGAGATCTAGGTGTCATAGTGGATAACACATTGAAATCGTCGGTTCAGTGTGCTGCGGCAGTCAAAAAAGCAAACAGAATGTTGGGAATTATTAGAAAAGGAATGATGAATAAAACAGAAAATGTCATAATGCCTCTGTATCGCTCCATGGTGAGACCGCACCTTGAATACTGTGTACAATTCTGGTCGCCGCATCTCAAAAAAGATATAATTGCGATGGAGAAGGTACAGAGAAGGGCTACCAAAATGATAAGGGGAATGGAACAACTCCCCTATGAGGAAAGACTAAAGAGGTTAGGACTTTTCAGCTTGGAGAAGAGACGACTGAGGGGGGATATGATAGAGGTGTTTAAAATCATGAGAGGTCTAGAACGGGTAGATGTGAATCGGTTATTTACTCTTTCGGATAGTAGAAAGACTAGGGGACACTCCATGAAGTTAGCATGGGGCACATTTAAAACTAATCGGAGAAAGTTCTTTTTTACTCAACGCACAATTAAACTCTGGAATTTGTTGCCAGAGAATGTGGTTCGTGCAGTTAGTATAGCTGTGTTTAAAAAAGGATTGGATAAGTTATTGGAGGAGAAGTCCATTACCTGCTATTAAGTTCACTTAGAGAATAGCCACTGCCGTTAGCAATGGTTACATGGAATAGACTTAGTTTTTGGGTACTTGCCAGGTTCTTATGGCCTGGATTGGCCACTGTTGGAAACAGGATGCTGGGCTTGATGGACCCTTGGTCTGACCCAGTATGGCATTTTCTTATGTTCTTATCTGAGACCCCCACCGATGCAGAGGGGAAGTGAAGCCTCCACCGGGAGCATAAAAGAACAGATAGCATCTAATGGGACTAAGGTAAACTTGGTTGAATATGGTCAGAACCCCTCAGCTACGGGTGGTGTGAATCTAGAGGTAACGGATTCCATGCCGGCCCGTTTAACATCATTGAATGAGACTGGTGGGGACATTTTTGCAACCGGAAGTGAAGCAATCGAGATCACATCACGCCCTCAGGTGGTCACATTAGAATTGTTGTGGGACTTGATGACTAGAATGAATGTTAATATGAAAGGGTTGGAAAAAAAGATTGATAATATGGCAGGGAATAACCTTCAGGAAGTTACAGAAATCAAGGAGGAAGTAAAGAAATCCGCCGAAAGAATTCAGAAATTAGAAGATTTGGAGAAAAAGAATCAGGAGTTTCATGCTGTAGTAGCGAAGGACAGGGAATATATATATAGACGATTGGAAACCTATGAAAACAACTCTAAACGATTAAACTTAAGAATACTAAATTTTCCAAGGGTGGTTGGACAAGTTCCTATGGAAACTTTACATCAATTTTTTCAGGAAGTCTTATTATTTCCTATAGAAGAATTACCTGTAATAAACGTATGTTATTTTTTACCAAAGAAAAACCCTGTAGTAAATACTTTGGAGTTGCTGTTTCAAGGCAACCTATCAAATTTTCTGGAAAATTCAGAAAGAATAATAGATAGGGGGGGTATTATTAGTTACCTTTCAAAATTTTTCTGACCTAAATAAGGTAATGAAAAAATATTTCGCAGTTTATCCTATTACTTTTTGTGATAATTTGGTAAAAATTTCCCAGACTTATCATATGCTACACAGCAAAAGAGAAAAGAGTTTTTGGTCTTTCTGCAGGAAGCAATTAATTTGGGATATTCCTATACCCTGAAGTTTCCTTGCAAATGTATTCTTAAAAAAGAACAGGATGTTTTCATATTTTTCCTACCCGAACAATTAAAGAATTTTATTGACCAAAGGAGGATAGTCACATCTTCCCCACTTTCTAATGAATAGTAAAAATATGGTCAGAGCTTAACTGCGGATGAGTTTAATTGAAGATATAATCTTAAAATTTCTTATATATCCTCCCATATTCTAGAAGCCTCAGTTTGAGTATGATGATGGGTAAATATTTCAGGTATTGATAGAACAATAAGGGAGTACTATGGAATTATTATGGTTTGATTTTTTATGTAATTTTTGTTATGGTTCCTGTATTATTTTGAAAAAAATCAATAAAGATATAAATTATAAAAAAAAGTGAATAAAATTTAAAAAATTTAATCAGTTCATATATTATTCTTATTAATCATGTTTTTGATGGAATAATGCTTAAATTAAATGATAATATCTTGACAATAAGATCGATGATGTTTTAAGAAAGTGGGTCAGCAGTTTTAATAATTATAATTAGTAATAGAACATGTTTGAGAAAAAATACATTCATGTCCTTATTTGATGATAGATATTATCCTATTTTTGGCAAGCTGTATTTTTTATTAGTATAGGATTGCCTATGCATAAGCCGTTTTGCATGCATTTGCAAAATGTATGCATGCAAATTGCATACAAAGCAGCTATTTGTAATAGGGGTGTGTTTTGGGCCAAAATAGTGCACAGTATCATGAATATCATCAGAATATGCCATTATCATGCAATAAACCTTCTTTTACATGTTAATGGCATATCAGAACAGTAATTCTCTCTGATAGTTTGCCACTTTTATTCAAGATACTAAACATAAATTATCTTTGAAAAAGTGATTGCCTATAAAACAGAAAACTTTAAACATCAAGAACAAAATTCATTGTCAGCCTTTAAGACTTTTTTAAAATAAGGTCTTTCTTTCATGTTTCATCTATTATAAAAATCCTTGTTCCTTGAGATCCTAAGTTCACATGAAAGTATAAGATCTCTGTCTAACAAAATGTTCTCTTTCTCCACTAAATATCCAGAAATTTAAAATGTAAGGCTGACATGCTGTATAGTAACAGCTGGTCAAAACACAATGGTATCTCCCTTTTAATTGCTTCTATCAAGGAAAAAGGATACTCATGTAACTCATTGGGTATACTTCATTTGGTAAATAACCAACAGTTGTTATCTAGATCCCCGAGTCTGTTTTAAAAGATTTTTTTGAAAAATGCAAAACACCAATAGTAAAAATAAAAACCACAGCAAACATATATGCTGTAGGAGTATTTTAAATTTAGTACAATCAATGCTCATTTGACTACATCCATAACTATGAGAAACAGAGATGCATAGAGTAAAACGTTTTGAATTTTGCTCCCTCTACATCATCAAGGTCTGTTAAAGCTGATAATAAACACTAGCAAAAATTACTCATACCATGTGTGGCAGCACTTTTGCCTCCCAAAACAAGAAAGTTGTCTCCCAGTATTTACCCTTTTCAGAGTTATATAAAGGAGTGGACTTCTAAAATATCCATCTCCAAAAAACAGTGAACAAAACTTCTATTATGTCATTGAGTAGGCAGTTTTCCTGTTCAGTGGACCCTTATTATCAGAATGGTTCACTCCTTCTATATCATTGATCATTGTGCTAAAAGAAATATTTGAAAGGCTATATTATAGCCACCTTGAGACAGAGTCCCTTCTGATAATGAAATGTATTTTCTTCTTAGTACGAGTATGCTTTTGGCAATGGAAAGTTTGTATGCTTGATCTGGAGGCTAAGGATGCTTTTCCTTATTTCATTTTTCCTGATGCAGGCAAGTTGTTGAAACATGACCTGTGTCAGCTTCATTGTATCTCATCTACTTTTACCAGACCCTGAATGGGTTGAAAAAGAATTCAGTTTATTTATTTATTATTATTATTTTTATATACCAACATTCGATTGAGATATCACATCGGTTTACATGCAGGTACTGTAGGTATTTCTTTATCCCCAGAGGGCTTACAGTCTAAGTTTTTGTACCTGAGGCAATGGAGGGTAAAGTGACTTGCCCAAGGTCACAAGGAGCGACAGCGGGACTCGAACCCTGGTATCCATGATTAGATCCTTGGTTAATTTGCAAATGAAGTATTCCTGATGAGTTATATGTGTCCTTTTCCTTTAGTAGAAGTATTTATTAGTGAGATACCACTTGTAGTATTGTGACATTTTTTTTGTGGCCTGCTGTGCAGTATTATCATGTCTGCTAAGATTTGGTCAATTGTTCTCTGTGTCTACATGAAAAAATGCATAGCACTTTTCACATGCAATCAAAGGCATTACATAACACTGTATTTGATTATACACTTTTCCATCACATGCACATCATTATAAAGTACATAAAACAATGATAACATGATAAATATACCATAAAACATAAAAATATGAATTACATTGCAATACATAGAATAACAAAAAAAAGAAAAGAAAAAAGTTATCACTATTCAAAGCTCTCTCTTACATTAGAAATGTATTATGTAGAAATTCATTCATTCTGACCAGAAGAAACTACTTAATTTTTTTGTGAATGGACTTGAGACATTTCTTTCCCTTTCTGTCCTGCCAAAAATTCTTTGGGAAAGGATTGTGATGGCATCTTTTAATACACATTCTGACAACAAAAAATCTTTTTGTAATTCATATAGCTCCTTGTTTGTTACAAGTAAACTGAGAAATGTAGCACATATTTAAAAGGCAACCTAACAAAAATAAATGTAACATTTAGAAAATAACCTTTTTTTAACTATGTGAATAGTATATCAGGAAACTCAACAGCTGCTAGGCTGACATGCTTAATTTCACAGTGCCTAGTCTTTTTCTTAAAATATTTACAAGACTCTTTTCTTGGTGTGTTCGATTTTCAATCTCTGAGGATATGCTTCCTTATTATACAGTGTCAGTATGTGTGAACTGTATCTACAGCATCCCTGGTGAGAGCTAAGGTCTTTTTTTTTTCTGAGCTGGCTACGTTAGCCTGTTAATTTACTCTCCTAGTAAAGACTGCATGCCATGTGAGGCTTTAAAAATAGAATTTAAGAACGGGAGTGATGGCTTCTGTAGCAATGCAGTGCTACGATGCAGAAGATCCAAGTTGGATTTGTAAGCCTGGCTTCTGCAGCTTGAGGCAGCTAGAGCTAGGGACCCTGCAAAGACAGTGTTCACATCCCTCGGGAGGGAACCCCAGCCATCATGCAGCAGTGAATGGGTGAGAGCACATTTGTGCTGGGTTTCAGAGGGAACTACAGACTGTGCAGTGTGATGGATGGGATAGACAAGTAGAAAAAGGGAAAGAACCTAATATATCTTGTAAATGCAGGCTCATGACACCACCCTAGTATTTATCTAATTTTAATTGAACTAGAAACCCATACAAGCAGGAGGAAATTGCTAGATAAAAAATAAAATAAAACAAAATATAGAAAAAGCAGGCATTTACCATACTCATCTATGGAGCTCTGAATGATTCAACCTGTTAACCAGAGACTATGAACAGCACAGGAAAAAAAGGGTGCTAAAGGGTTTCAAAAGTGTCAGGCTGGTAGTTCTACTTTATGTATGGGTGTGTAGGCAGGGGAAGGGAGGGGGCAACTGGAACTGATCAGGCAGCAGGTGGGGAAGGAAGAACTCCCATTATCCAGAAAAAAACCCCAACCCCCCCCCCCCCCCCAATATTCAGAATGATCATATACACCAGAGCTTCCCAAACCGTGTGTCGGGACCCCAAATGGGGTCACAAAACCTCCAGCCAGGGTCACAAGTGCCTCAAAGGGCAGTCCTCTCCAGACATAACCAGCAGCAGACGTAGTGGAAATCAGCATGGAAATTTTGAGCTAGCATGCACTCTCGGGTCCTGCAAAGGTCCTGCTCTCACTTGAGTTTCCATGTTAACAGGAAGCCATGTGGGAGGAGGGACTGGGGCCACTGCAGGGCTTGTGAGCTTTTACTGGCTCACAGATCCTGTGCTGTCTTTCATTACTAATGCTGCTGCCAGTTGCAGTTCAACATCAGGCATTGGACCAGCCACTGGGGAAGAGTGGGCAGAGGGTGCACAGGTCTGTGCAGGTTGTCACTTCTTCTCTATTCTCTTACATCACCAAACTTACCTAAGAGAAAAATGTTGCCCCTGTCATCAGCCTGCCCTCTCTTCCCATTAGTTGTCATCCACTTATTGCCTGAGGCCAAAAGGAAAATGTTGCTGCTGATCCTAGTCAAGGGGATGTGTGGATGGAGGCTGTTTGAAGGGAGGGATCAGATACAGGAAGGGTTTGAGGGTTGGATCAGTGGCAGAGGGATTAGCTGTGGAAGGTGAGAGGAGAGATGCAAGAGAGGAACTAGGGGTGAGAGTATCAACTGGGGAGGTATAGAGAAAAAGGAGAGGAAGGGAATGACAGATTGATTGATTGGGGTTACAAAAATGGCTTGGAGGTGAGAGAAGTTCAGTGGGGAGGATGTAAAAAGCTGGAGTGGGTGAACGAGCAGCCAGGCTGGGAAGGGGAGAGGAACTGGGGGATGTAAGAGGGGATCAGCTGGAGGGGCAGAGGTTGAGAGGCCCTCTGGGGGGGGGGGGGGGATGAAGGTTGAGAGAGGGGATCAGTTGGAGTGCAGGAATTGTGAATGGATGGATTGTTGGAGGCGAACTACACCCCGCTAATTAGGTTTGGTTGTCCTCTGGGGTCGTGTGAATTTTCAAGTGCTAAAATGGGGTCACATTGGCTAAAAGTTTGGGAAGTCCTGATACACACACACACATATTAAAAGGAAGTTGATAGATGCTCATTGTATCCCTCCCTTTCTCATATCTTTTAATAGAAAATGGAAACCTTGAAAGAAAAGTGATATTTTATATAGAAAATTAGGGCAGATCAGGACTAAAGGGGCCCATATGGGCTTCCTATTCCTGACGCAGTATCACAGAGTCTTCCCATTCTCAGACATCATTTCCTATTCTAGGATTCTATATGCTTATTGTATGCTTTTGAGAATTCTTTTACTGTTTTGACTTCCATCACCTTCTATAAAGAAATATTTTCTGATGATACTCGTTATTCTACTCTTCTTTATTATTCATGGCATGATCTACTATTCTAGAACTTCTTTTCCACCAAAAGATTCTCACTCCTTGTATATTATTTATACTTTTTGAGGTATTAGAATATCTCTACCATGTTTCCTTTCTCAATCTAGTCATGAGGTAGCAAGCTGGAGTCAGGGAGCACCCCCGCGGAAGCAGGTAGGGTAGGACTAGAGATGGTCTTCTGCCTAACCAGCCCCCTCCACTGCAGGTTGTTCCTTTGGGTTCTGGGGGCCATTAGGACTTGCCTTCTTGAGAACATCATTTTGCCAGCTTGGAATGGGAGCTGTGTACAGGCTGGCAACTGGGGTCAGGCACAGGCTCGAAGCTAAGGTCCAGCATAGGCTGAGAGCTGGAACCAGGTACTGGTTGAGAGCTAGAACCAGGTACTGACTGGGAGCTGGATCCAGGCACTGACAGGGCTGAATACAGAGCACATTCTGGGGGCTGGATACAGAGCACAGACTGGGGCTGGAGGACAAGGGCAAGGCCTGGGAAACAGACAGGGGTTGCAAGACAAAACAAGAATGAACAAGAACAGGATTGAACATGGACAGGACTTGACAAGGACTGGACTAGATAGAACAGGCAACAATAAACAGGAAATTCCAACAGGGCACAAGACTGGCTAGGAGAACTTACCACATCCAGAGGCCATAAGGTAAGGCAGAAAAGCCCAAGAGGGCATTGAACATGGAAGGTATGCCTGGGAGGTTGTAGAACAAGGCCAGAAGGCCTGGAAAAGCCCAAAACAAGGCAAGAGACGAAGAGAGGCTACAGAATAAGGTAAGAGGCCAAGAGAGGTCACAAGGCAAGGCAGGAGGCCTGGGTAGGAAGCAAGGCAAGACAGGATGCATGGATAGGCCACAAGGCAAGGCAAAATTACCAGACAAGGGAGAAGGTCTGGGTAGGCCATAAGACAAGGCAGAATAACAAGGTAAGGCTGGCCAGGTCAGTGAGCTGAGGTGACTCAGTGAAGAAGCACTGAGGGACTGGACAGAGGGGATTAAGTAGTGCTGGGGCTGAGGCATCAGGTGAACAGGTGAACAGGAAAGTGGTGACATATGCAGTTGGGAGCAGAGTTTGCTGAGACCCCCTGGTGGAGGGGAGCCTGCACAGCAGGCAAAACCGTAACAAATTTTTCCTCTCTTCTAGAATATATGCAGCTAGGTCCTTCAGTCTCTTCACTTCATTAGCATTTTGATACAAACCCTGTATCATTTTGGTAGCTCTGCTTTATACCAGACTGGCATCTGAAGTTCAAGTATAATTGCAATGCTGTCTAAAAATCAAATGTAATTTTCCAACCCTTACCACAGCACTGGTTCTAGCGTATTTTCTATCATTACTTTAGTTTCCTTTTTAGTTCTGTTTTGCTCTCTTGTCTGTTTCTCTTTTTTTTTTCTATCGTCATGTACTTCAAACTGTTTTCTTTTTGTTCTTTAGCTTTTATTGTCTCATTTTGCTTCTTGCCGTTTTGCTTCTCCTATGTTCCTCTGTCTCTCTTTCTCCTTTCCTTTCTTTCACTATTCAACCTCTTTCCATTCTTCTTGTATTATTACATATTTTCCCCTTTCACACTTAAACGAATGCTTCTCTCATTCACATGCTTTATGCTAGGTAGGACACAGTCTATGCCGGGCCGGTTGTGTATGCTTCACCTTTATCACTTTCTTTAAAACAAACCGCTTAGAATCCATAGCAGTCAAAGGCATATTATCTCATTTTCTTAGTCCTTGATACAGCAAGATTTGGCATATTCAATTCCTTTTCTCTCTCATCTTATCTTACATTTAGCATTCATACATGTCATTTACAGCAACCTTTATTCTCTGAGGACAAGCAGGATGGCAATCCTTTCACACAAATGACATCATGCGATGGACCAGGGCACAGAAAACTTATGTTAAATTTTCTAGAACTTTGATGGAGCCTCTCTGAGCCCGGTGTTTCGTGGTGAAGTTTAATTCTCCTTTTTAGGAGTTTTTCAAACCTTTTTGCATCGTCAGGTTCATGCAGTCGATTCAGCCCCCCCTCCCCACCCTGTTTCTCTCCTCTATCGTATTAGTCAGAGTTTTTTATGTTTTTAGTAAGTTTCTTTTCATAGTCAATCTTCTAGGGCTGCAGTGCACTCGATGCCCAATTGCAATCAATGGCTACTGCCATTGATTTTGACATCATGTTCCTTTTCTTTCTTGATAACATGTCAATGGAGTTCTAGCAATGCCCTTGGTGAGCAAGGACTATGTCTATCACGGACCCCCATGATAGATGTGTCCTCTGCCTGGGGGCATTGCATGACATCTGGGGTTGCAGCAAGTGTGCACAGATGAATCCAAAAGGATGTGGGGCCCAGTTGGAGAAGATGGACTAGCTTTTTGGGTCCAGAAGACTGATCCATCAAAATTGGCATCAGAGACATTGCCATTGAGGGACGAAGGAGCTACACCAATGGCAACTGAGCCATAGACTTTGGTGGCCATGAGCTCCATTGGCATTGATGGCTTCCATGGGCTCCAGAGATGGGCCAATGCCCACCTCTCAAAACTGAAGACATCGGGTTTGTTATTTTCAGACTTGGCACTAGGGAAGGGCAGATCTGAGCATTGAGGGAAGCTGAAGAAGCATCAGCATTGGTACCTATCGATGGGTTGCACCAGCCTTGGCTGTGATGCTCCAAAGGTGACCCTGTAGTAAGGAGTACCAGTCCTCTATGATGCCCAGGGGTTTGCCACAACCTCCACTGGTCCCGATGTCTGTCATCAATCCTCCTCTCGGTTATGAAGAGGACCTGGTTATGCCTCCTGGATCCCAGTCAGTCTTGACATCAGAAATCTTTGAGGAGGAGTTAGAGAAGCAAGTGTAGCAGGCCATGGAGAAGGCACTGCAGAGCCTGAGCGTCAGTGCCCTACACATACTTATCAGAACACTACTGACACTTTCACGGGTGTTGGTGCCCGAGGCGGAGCATGTTCAGAGAGGCTCAGTGAAAATTCTAGAAACTTTGACATATGTTTTCCATGTCAGGCTCCATCTGATGGTATCATCAATGTGTGTCCTTGGAGAACACCTGTTACAGGTAAGCTACTCTGCTTTCTACAATAAGAAGCAAAAGTGTTTGATCTCTACAGGAAAGAACATTTATGCTCTTTCTAGTTCTCTAGTTTGTTCCTCCAAATCAACTCTAACTTGAATTGGTCCATGATTATAGCCTTGGTGTGGATCAATCTCATACTAATCTGAACTAGAGTGCTTTAGATTTATAGGATGATACTCTGTCCATCCTTGGACTGTAACTTTTAAACAGCTGTGCAGGCACACATGTGCATGCGTATGCCAGCTCAAGTTAAAGAATGTGGCCATTTTATAACATATGCACGTATAAGTGCACATGACATAAAATAGGCTGTACGCGTGTACATGTGGTGCAGTTTTTTTATGGTGCAAATGCACGCACGCTGACACAATTACCAGTTTCCCCAGTTAATTTCCAGTTAGCTCAGGTAAAGGATAGGACTTCCTAACCCCCTAGTTAATTAGCCTCCTTTTTAACCTGTTAGCCCATGTTAAAACCCCACTGACTAGCCTATTTGTTTTTTGTTTCAGGACTTACATAGCAGAAGTAAAGCTCACGGGTATGGGACCCTGTATAAATACTTATGCGCAGATTTAATTGAAAAATATAGGAATGCCCACGCCTATACCCTGTCCATTTTCTGAAAAATCATTTTTGTGCTCATACCGGGAGGTACGTGCTTTCTTGCACTTTTTAAAATCCGTGTGGCACGCACAGGCCCGTCTTCTGCGCATATCTCCCAGTTTTGGCGCATGTAGAGCATTTAAAATCTACCTATTAATGTATAATTGATATTACTGCACAGTTGTATGGCAAAATTGTTGAGGCAAGATTGTCTACTATGATGATGCTCTTCAAGGGCAAGGTTTTTGTGACTTGGTTTAGAAAAATGTCATCTTTTGTGCTTTCTTTAGAGCCAGTCATTTGAAAGTGGTGGGTATCTGCATGTTAGGTAGTCAGTGCCTGTGACTCCTGCAGGCAGTCTCACAAAATACTGGAATCCTTCTCACACAGAGGATACCTCTGTCTGCGGCTGCTTTGAATTTTTTTAAATTTATTTACCATAATTTCTGATTTGTTATTTTTAATTGGCTGGCAAAATACAGCAAATGTATGACTTTTGGATCCAAATATGACTAAATTATTGTAGATTAATAATCTTTATTCATTTTAATCTATACTTCTCATCCAGGAGAAGATAAATAACTAGAAAGGAACAATTTACGTAATGACTAATTGTTAGCTCCAATGCAGACTTTAAAAAGAAAAGAATGTAATTAGGGTTGCAACAAATGAGAGAATAAGTCAAAACATTGATTCACAAAACGAAGGAAAAAAAATTAAATACGTCTTAGCCATACTCTTTTCTCTGTGGGCCAAATGCCTTTTCATGGTGTGAGTACATAATGGATTTCATTGCAGCTATGGTCTTCAGAGGCAATCCTCCTTAATTATGAAATATTCTTAATCTTCCAATGTTGAAAACAGTCTTTTGATCTCTTTTCATTTCCAGTGATAGCACATTTTAATGGTGTTATTTTCACTGATAGAGAATATCATGTAAAGAAAAATCATGCTTGAATATATTGGACATGTTCTTATTATAATGTTTAGATTCTGCAGAATGAGGTGTAATATGTTATCATTTATATGCATTGCTGGTAACTGAAGGGCCAATTTTCAATAGCCTACATTATTGGCAATGCATATAGTACTTTTGGCATTGCAGCCAGTTTTCAAAGGGAAATTTAGCAGCCACTATATAGTAGGGATGTGCATTCGTTTTGAACGTATGCGCAATCCGCAGCGGATAGTCCCTTTTCGTTGCATTCGTGGGTCCGCGAAATGTATGGCGAACCCCCATGAATGCAATATATTATTACCAAATTTTTTGTGCGTCTTAAGGAGCGAATATAAAAAAAACTAACTAAAACCCCACCCTCGTGAGCCCCCAAGACTTGCCAAAAGTCCCTGGTGGTCCAGCAGGGGTCCAGGAGCAATCGCCTGCACTCGGGCCGTCAGCTGCCAATATTCAAAATGGTGCCGAAAGCCTTTGCCCTTACTATGTCACAGGGGCTACAGGTGCCATTGGTCGGCCCCTGTCACATGGTAGGAGCACAAGATGGCGCCAGCCATCCATTGCTCCTACCATGTGACAGGGGCCAACCAATGGCACCGGTAGCCCCTGTGACATAGTAAGGGCAAAGGGCCGTCAGTGTCATTTTGATTACTGGCAGCCAACGGCCCTTTGCCCTTACTATGTCTCAGGGGCTACCGGTGCCATTGGTCAGCCCCTATGACATAGTAAGGGCAAAGGGCGGTCAGTGCCATTTTGATTACTGGCAGCCGACGGCCCAAGTGCATGAGATTGCTCCCGGACCCCGCTGGAGTACCAGAGACTTTTGGCAAGTCTTGTGGGGGTCAGGAGGGTGGGGGGTTGTGATTAATTAAATTTAAAGGGTTGGGATGGGGTTTTGTTTTTGTTTTTCCAACTTTAATGGAAAACGAATACCAAATGTAACTATTGGACGAATCGGGTTTCTTCCTATGAAAACGGATGCAACAAATTTGGGTCCCGGCGCAACGAATACCAAATAGCAACATATCTTTTCCCTCTGCACATCCTTACTAAATAGACACCTATAGCACAGAGGTATAGTAAACTTCTTAGTTGGAGACCAATGTGTAGTATAGCCTAGGAGACTCTGTGAGTGAAGAGGCTGCTAGTGAAAGAAAAATAGACAGATCAAATATTGATATTCAGAGAGCGGCAAGTGAGTAAATTATCTGGTTAAAGTTATGTACATATCTTTAAATATTCAGTGGGACTTACCCAGATAGATTTGACACTGAATATCCCTAGATAAAGTTGGCTAAAAGCACTATTCAATTAGGAGTTACTTTCTAAAAGTATACTTATACATGAAATGCTATTTTACATGTGTATATAGGTCTTTTGAAAATCATCCTGGGGTTATACATGTAAACAAGCAATTATATATTTCCTTTTAGTCATACTGGAAAGAGGCATTCCTGGGGGTAGAGTCAGGGCATGGAAACCCAAAAAGTATATGCATAAATGGGATCACATGTACCTGCTAATTGTCAAAGCACGTAAGCCCACTTTGAAAATCATAGTGGAAATCTGTATCCACTTTATACATGTGGACTTCAGCCCTAAGCATTATGTTGTGAAATTGGGCTCTAATTATATTACTTAATAACATCACAAATGGAAGGAAGATAACTTGCAAAAGTGTTATACTATGGCTTCGTAAAAATACAATTGACCAAAAACATGACAAGTTTTTCTGCTGTGTGCTTCAGGATAACAGGTGTCATAACTGAAAGAAGCACTAGACCTTAGTGTATTTGTGAACAGTGTATCAGTGTGAAATGTTGTCACTACTGTATTTCATTTTCAGCTCTTTCCTTTATGTGAAATATATGGGAATAGATAATAATGATAATAGAGAGAATCATAGCTAGAGTACCTTAAAATAATCAGTATTTTGTAGATTGAGACTTCCAAGGAGTCTAACAGGATTTTTCTTTCCTTTCTTGCATTTGGCCATATTACCCTGAAGCATAATGCTGTATCAGCGCCATGCCATAGACTTGATAAACTGATTAATGAGGCAGCGGGATTAAAGCATTAGCCACTCACTGCCAGCGCTTCAAACCATGATCTTTTGCTGATCAGACTTGGTCATGAATTTTGCAATTTTACATTCTTTTAGTTCTGTACTAAGATTTATCTTTACTTGTAGTAATTTATATTTCATTATGTGTCCCTAATCATTTAAAACAGCAGTACCTCCTACTCCTTCCAGATATTAGTTTGAAAGTGAGTAGGAGGCTGAGGAGAAATGGTCCAAAAAAAAAAAACCTTTACCCTGTCAATTTGTAAAAAATATACTGCTGAAGTTAAATGTGGAGCTCAAGTCAAGCATTAACTGGGTGCCAAGAAAAATGCCAGATGACAGTGTCTCATTAAGGCTTGAGGGTTGATTTTCAAAGTGATGTATGTGCATGCAACTCTGTTTTATGTGCATAAGTGGCATTTTAAAAATCCAGCAGGGGTTTATGTGTGTAAAACTGCGCACAAAACACAATTTCAGGCGAACATTTAGTCATACTTATGGTAAGCTTTTTGGGGGGCAGGATGTAGGGCCAGCTTTTATGGTTGAGGATTATTTATTTATTTATTTATTTATTTATTTATTTATTTATTTATTTATTTAATATTTCTATACCGGACTTCATGAATAGAATTCACATCAGGCCGGTTTACATGGAATTTAGGGGATAAACAAGTGTAACCAAACAAGAAGGCTGAAACAAGCAAAGTTACATAAAACAAGGGCATTGAACTTGGGGGCTAAGTAGCCAGGAAGAAAGGTAGAGCGGAATTAGCAACAAATAAATAATATACAACTGGTTATGAGATTAGAATTATCTCATTCCTTAGGCTGGATTACCATTTGCTGGATTACCATTTGCCCATTAAAACCTATGTCTGTAATTTATGGGTAATTTTAGATAATTATCTCTCCATGTGCGCACATTTTAAATCTATTGTTGCATCAACATTTATGAAATTGTGTATCTTGTGAAGATTGAAACCACTTCTTGATACTTCTGATTTCTGTTTTATTCTTCAGGCTGTAATCTTTCCTATTATGGATTATTGCAATTCTCTTGGTCAACCAGGAAATTCCCTCAGAGCCTTAGAGATAGAATGGATATGCATTTGTATGAAACAAATGGGCAAAACATAATATGTCAGAGCCATTTTAGAGTCAAAGCAGCAAAATTTGGCAAGGAGACTAGCCAGATGACAAATCATGGTGTAGCATCTTTTATACTAGCCTTTAGCTTCTGTCTGGATCAAGTAAAACAGACATCCTCCCAATATAAAATCTGAGCATGTTTGAGAAGCTCTGTGTTTCCTATCTAGTTCACAGAGTTTTAAAAGGTTTCCAAACTTTGGGATTTGGAACTGGAAAAGGGCTGCTTCTGCTCTTCTCTGTGCTGTAGTGGTCTCATTTATTCACTGTGCCAGAAAGAGAGGCAGTGCACTGCTGCTGATTTTGAGTTTTCATATCACTGAGGGAGGGTCAAGGTGGGAGACAGTGTGGAGAATGCAGTTGCGGCAGTACTAGAGTTTTGTGGGGTTTTTTTTATCTCTGAAGGGACACCAGCGAGGCAAGCAGTACATGCTCAGAGACTGAAGAGAATAGTCTTGCCAGAATGCCAGTCTCTTTTGTCTATTAGATTTTTGTGTGTGGAGTCAAGCAACACTATTGCACACAGCATAGCATGTATATGTATAAGTGTATGTGTGTGTGACACAGTTTATTTTAATTATTTTGATCTATATTCCACCTTTCTGTCACTTCAAATCAGATTACATATTTCTCAGTATGTGTGTAGTACTGTGAGTGGGGGTATATTCATTTGTAATTTTCAAAACTCCAGTAGGCAGTGCACTTCAACAAATTCTATCATTCAGGAAATGAAAGAGGAGGGGATGTTGGCAGGGTTGGCAGTTTTGTCAGGGGCAGCAATAAAAAAGACAGTCCTGCATCTAAATAGAAAAGGGACATTTTTAGGTCCACAGTGAAGAAGAAAGCAGCTCAATGCAGAAAAATTGAAATTTGGAGAGTATGCACCACTGCTAAGTGTTCCTCTCCCTCTTGTTACGGAATAGAGCAAAAATGTGGGAGAGTTATCCTAGACTGTCATTAGCAGGTCAAGATTAGCAGACGTCTAACACTCAAAACTGGAAGCATGTTCCTTTTTGGTTCCTGATTCTGAAGTAGTGAAGGCAATATTTGATTCAGAGGAAGAATCTTATCTGTGATTCTTTGAATCTGAAGATATTGAAGAGCTAGTAGCAAACAAGAATTTGGAAAATTTAGTCAGTAGCATCTTAGCCTCCAGTGAGGTGATAGGGAAGAGATATGGCACTGATGATGTTGGGATAAAAAGCCAGGAAGAGCGGGAAGTGCAGGTAGAAAGTGTAAGCAATTACCCTAGCATTTAACTGCAGGATTCACCCTCTACCTCAGCTTCAGTGCCAGAATCAGCCTCCAAGGATGCAGAGAAGGGATTGCAGAAGAAATCCATGATCTGAAGGCACTTTAAAATGAGTGAGGGCCCATTTTTGTTCATTGTATTCACTGCAGCAAGGATATTAGTCAAGGAAAACAAGTGGGGCTTCTGACAAATACTGGTATACAGCATCATCTACAGAACTAGCACCCACTTGCTGTTGCTTCTGTCAGTTCTAGACAGCTTCGCCCCATTTGCCTCACCTTGTTCACGGCTCCTCCTGCTTCCCTTGGGAAAATGGCTACCGCCGTGTCTACAAGCCAACCTCTCCAGCATCCCCGGAATGGCTATGGTGCTGCTTCCCGCCATGTTCCTCCCAAGGGTCTACTAGAGTGCGCACACTCAAGCCACCCACGTCTTTATTCCAGCATTGGTGCGAACCTCGGAGGCGTTCCCCTCTACTGACGTCACGCCATCTGGATATATAGCCTGTACTAAGTTGCTAGCTCATTGAGTTAGCAAAGGATTGGTCTCAGCCGGTCTAAGCTGGAAGCTCTCTCTCTGCCCTTCGGGGTATTGCTAACCTGGGTACCCGCTCCTCGGGGGCCCTCTGCTTTATTTCAGGTGCCTTACAGGGATCAGGTACTCGTTCCTCGAGGGCCTGGTCTCCCTGCCTCGGTGCCCGAACCATCTTCTTCAACCTGGTGGAATCGCATACCTACAGCAACCATTTAGTGAGTAATCTAACTCTCAGTCTATCTCATCCACAGTACTGCCTTGCTGGGAAACCTACACCAGAATTCCCCTATACCAACGGGGTGAGAAGGGTCCCCTCTGCCGAGGGTCCTGAGACTGCTATATCCAGACTACCTCACTACTGCCACCTCTCGTGGTATACTTCAAGCTATATAATAAAAGAAGTAACTCTGTGTTTGTGTGTCCTGCGTTTAGCCCAGTACTGTGGCGCCTCACGGGGCTCCTCCCCATGGGCGTGGTCATCTGCCACAGTACCCAAGAATCCACCTAAACACCACTTAACCATAACACTTGCATTGGCATCAGGAGATGGTGGCAATACTAGCCTGGGGACCATTCTGCCATACCAAGGGAAAGCCAGAGGAAAGAGTTTGATGGAAAGACTTTTCCCCAAGCTGATCCCTTAGCCCTTTCCAGCAGTCAGGTGGGATCGCAGTCCCCAACCATGATTCCAAAGTGGCAACCCAACATACAGGAAATGGGGTAGTGTTCCATAACACTGACCCAGTACAAAAAGCAAGTAGCATCCAAAATAGTAATGAGGCTCGCAGGAATGGCGGCTACTACTTGGAGATAATACCCTTATTCAATAAACATACACACGGTTAATGCGACTCCAACATTGCTCTAAGCTTCAATGGCAAGAGGTAATGTGGAAAAAGGATTTGCATTCACTAAAAAGCAGGGAGTAACTTGCTTGTTACGGCGGTTACTACCCCAAAAAAAATAAGCCTGATACTTCACTTTCAATGTTTATCCAGCAAAGCTCTATGCTTCAATGGCAGGGGAGAAAAGCTAATACTTCACGCATATCCAGCATAGCTCTCTGCTTCAATGGCAGGGAAGAAAGCCTGATACTTCACTTGTTACGTCGGTTACTACCCCAAACCAAATAAGCCTGATACTTCACTTTCAATGCACAGCATAGCTCTCTGCTTCAATGGCAGGGGAGGAAAACTGATACTTCACGCATATCCAGCATACCCCAAACCAAATAAGCCTGATACTTCACTTTCAATGCATATCCAGCATAGCTCTCTGCTTCAACGGCAGGGGAGAAAGGCTGATACTTCATGCATATCCAGCATAGCTCTCTGCTTCAACAGCAGGGGAGAAAGTCTGATACTTCACTTTCAATGCATATCCAGCATAGCTCTCTGCTTCAATGGCAGGGGGAAATGAAGAAAAGTGGATCCATATACAGACAACAACCAACAAGGACTGAATTACATAGTCTGAGTAAACAAATAAGCATGGGTGTTGCTTGCTTATTGCGGCGGTTACTACCCCAAACTAATTAAGCTAGATATTTCACTTTGATGCAGTTCCAACACTGCTCTCTATAGTAATGGTGGGGGTGGAAAGGAAATAGAACCAAAAGGTTACTAAAGGCCAAGAGTAACAGATAAGTATGAGAAAAAAAAAAGTGCGAAAGCTTGCTGGGCAGACTGGATGGGCCGTTTGGTCTTCTTCTGCCGTCATTTCTATGTTTCTATATAAATGATTGTCATTGATGACCAGCCCTTGCAGGCGGAGGAGGACAAAGGCTTTAAGTGTTTGCTGTATGTGTTAGCCCCCAATTACAAAATTCCCTCTAGGACTACTTTTATTAGGAATGTCATTCCCACCCTGTACAAGCAGTGCTATAGTTGCTAGAGATGTGAATCGTGTGCCAGATCATCTTAACGATCAGATTCGGCTGGGGGGGGGGGAAACCTGATCGTTAAGATATGTGAATTGGAATCGTTTCCGATTCCAATTCACATCGCTAATTTTTTTTTTAGGGAGGCCCGTGCCGCTAAAAAAAAAACCCCACCTGACCCTTTAAATTGACCCCCCCTCCCGACCCCCCCAAAACCTTTTAAAATTACCTGGTGGTCCAGGGGGGCCTCGGGGAGAGGAGAGATCCAGTGGGGCCTCGGGGAGAGATTTCCCATTCCCAGGCATCAGCTGTTCTAAAAAAAAATGGCGCCGATGCCCCTTTGCCCTTACCATGTGACAGGGTATCCGTGCTATTGGCCGGCCCCTGTCACATGGTAGGAGCACTGGATGGCCGGCGCCATCTTTACTCATCAGCCCCCTATTTATTTATTAATTTATAATAGGGGCTGATGAGTAAAGATGGCCGGTGCCATCTTTAAAGATGGAGCCGGCCATCCAGTGCTCCTACCATGTGACAGGGGCCGGCCAATGGCACGGATACCCTGTCACATGGTAAGGGCAAAGGGGCATCGGCGCCTTTGCCCTTACCATGGCGCCGATGCCCCTTTGCCCTTACCATGTGACAGGGTATCCGTGCCATTGGCCGGCCCCTGTCACATGGTAGGCGCCCTTACCACCGGCACCCTTACCATCGGCGCCGGCCATCTTTACTCATCAGCCCCCTATTTATTTATAATAGGGGCTGATGAGTAAAGATGGCCGGCGCCATCTTTAAAGATGGCGCCGGCCATCCAGTGCTCCTACCATGTGACAGGGGCCGGCCAATGGCACGGATACCCTGTCACATGGTAAGGGCAAAGGGGCATCGCCGCCATTTTTAGAACAGCTGATGCCTGGGAACGGGAAATCTCTCCCTGAGGCCCCCCTGGATCTCTCCTCTCCCCGAGGCCCCCCTGGATCTCTCCCCGAGGCCCCCCTGGACCACCAGGTAATTTTAAAAGGTTTTGGGGGGGTGGGGAGGGTGGGGTCGATTTAAAGGGTCGGGTGGGTTTGTTTTTTTTATTGGGCCATCGGCGCCATTTTAATAAAATGGCGCCGATGGCCTGAGAGCGGGAGATCGCGCCGGGACCCCCCCCCCCCCCCCACTGGACCACCAGGTAATTTAACATTTTGAGGGGGTTCGGGAGGGTGGGGAATTCTTCCAGGTCAGGCTCATTAGAGCATTTAAAGTTCACATAGCCAGAAAGGCTAAGATAGCAGAGGATTCTGGGTCAGTTGCCGTCTCCATGTTGATCTCAAGCTCAGGCACACTTATCACAACAGAGTCTCCATTAATTTTCCCACCACAGAAGTGAGGCTAACCGGCCTGTAGTTTCCAGCCTTCTACCATTCTTGTGAAGTAAGACCACAACTGCTCTTCTCCAATTACTTGGCACCACTCCCATTTCCATCAGATCCACCAGGACATCTCTGAGCTTCCTCGGTATCCTAGGATGTACCTCATCCATCCCCATGGCCATGTCCACTGACATGTTTCAACTGGAAAGAAAATTTCACAAGAAACCCAAATTCCACCCAGCAGCAAGTTCAAATTCAGGTAGGGAATGTAATAAAAACTTATTTATTTAGTTATTTTAAAAACTTGATCCCACACATATCTTTATGGGGAGGAGGAATAGCCTAGTGGTTAGAGCGCTGAGCTATGAACTAGGAGACCAGGCTTCAAGTCCTGCTGTTGCTCTTGTGACCTTGGGCAAGTCACTTAACCCTCCATTGCCTCAGGTACAAAAACTTAGATTGTAAGCCCTCTGGGGATAGAGAAATACCTACAGTACCTGAATGTAAACCAATGTGATATCTCCAATCAAATGTTGGTATATATAAATAATAAATAAATAGATCATGAGAGGTCTTGAATGAGTAGATGTGAATTGGTTATTTACACTTTTGAATAATAGGACTAGGGGGCATTCCATGAAGTTAGCAAGTAGCACATTTAAGACTAATCAGAGAAAATTCTTTTTCACTCAACGCACAATAAAGCTCTGGAATTTGTTGTCAGAGGAAGTGGTTAGTGCAGTTATTGCAGCTGGGTTCAAAAAAGGTTTGGATAAGTTCTTGGAGGAGAAGTCCATTAACGGCTATTAATCAAATTTACTTAGGGAATAGCCACTGCTATTAATTGCATCAGTGGCATGGGATCTTCTTAGTGTTTGGGTAATTGCCAGGTTCTTGTGGCCTGGTTTGGCCTCTGTTGGAAACAGGATGCTGGGCTTGATAGATCCTTGGCCTGACCCAGCATGGCAATTTCTTATGTTCTTAAATAAATTCATGGCAGCTAACAAAAGTGAATATTCACAATGAAAGTTTCATACACATAATAAAGCAGGAGAGTTAAGACATAAAATCAAAAACAAATCCACAGCTTCCTCTATATCAACATATAGAGAAGGCTTGTTTAAACAAGTATGTCTTTAGTTAATTCTGGAATTGGTTAGAGCAGTTAATTAATCAGATCTGCTCTGGGAGTGAGTTCCAAAAGATGGCCACCATTATGATAAAAGCCCGATCCTGAGTTTTGTAATGATAGTACTACCAGTAGGCCTTTATTAGCAGAATGTAGTGTCCTTCTGGGAAGGTAGATATTCAGTACAAAATTCAGACTAGAATCAAAAGGAGTATTCATTTGTTGCAACTTTGAATTTAATCCTGTATTTGATTGGGGGCCAATACAGGCATTTGTAAAATTTGTATAATATGTTGCCTGAGGCCCGTACCAGAGAAGACAAATGCCTCAGAGTTTTGTACTACAATCTGAAGAGGTTTAAGTAATGTGTCAGGCAGGCCAAGATATAAAGTGTTACAATAATCTAGACTGGTAAGGACCCTGGAACACAAAACGAATGTTTTCAAATGATAACAAAGGTTTTAGGTTTCTCAACAGCTGGATTTTGAATAAAGCAGAATGGGTCACATTCCTGATATGGGTCCTCATATTTATGTCCCCCATCAAGGGTAATACCAAGGTCCCGAACTTGCTAGACAATAGATAACTTGCTACCATTGAACATTAAGAATGTATGGGGGGGGAGGGGGATCAAGCATGGGAATTCTACTCAGAATGATCAGTTCCATTTTACTAGTGTTTAAAGATAATTTATTGTGAAAAGGCCATCGTTTAACCGTGTTTAAACAGATTGCAATGTGTATTTTCAAGATAAGTACTGGAATGAAAAATTGGATGTCATCTGCAAATACTTTGAAAGAGACACCCAAACCTTTCAATATTGTACCCCGGGGGGGGGGGGGGGAGGAGGGAATAAGAAATTTTAATGAGTGTAGCTGAAAGCGAACCTGGGTCAACTGCTTGGAAGGCAGCTATGCTCACCACTATACTATATATCAAAAGTGCTGATCCCTGAGGAACTCCAGTGATTAATGCATCCGACCAAGACAGACTTGTAGCATGAATAAGAAAGAAACCATTGGTAGATAGTGCCACCAATGCCAATCTCATAGAGTTGGTCCAAAAGTATGGTGTGATTATATATGTCAAACTCTGAGGAAATATCTAGTAAAACAAGTAGATAACTGGTGCCATCCTCAAATCTATGATATGCAGGGTCAAACATTGACAATAACAGAACTTCAGTACTCAAATTTTTGCAGAACCCATACTGTTGGCTATTGAGACTGTAATGTTCATCTAAATATTCATTAAGTTGTTTAAGAACTTCCATCTCCACTATTTCTGCAAGGAAGGGGAGCAATACTATAGGGTAGTAATTATTAAGATTGGTCAGATCTAGATTTGGTTTTTTAGAATGGGTTGTATCGATGCTTGTTTAAGTGATGACAGAAGTATAGCCTCTTGTAATTATAGATTAACTATCATGGCAATGGTGGGGGCTATAGGGGTGTGCATTCATTCCCTACGAATTGGGAATCCGCAACGTATAGGGTCATATTCGTTGTATTCGTGGGGAATCGAAACGTATCGCGATTCCCCATGAATACAACAAATCTTCGCCGAATTATTCAGCCACCTAAATATGCCAATTTAAACAAACCCCCCACCCTCCTGACCCCCCCCAAGACTTACCAAAACTCCCTGGTGGTCCAGCGGGGGGTCCGGGAGCCATCCCCTGCACTCACACCCTCAGCTGCCGGTTTCAAAATGGCGCCGATAGCCTTTGACCTACTATGTCACAGGGGCTACCGGTGCCATTGGTCAGCCCTATCACATGGCCATCGGTGCCATCTTTTGCTCCTACTATGTGACAGGGGCTGACCAATGGCACCGGTAGCCCCTGTGACATAGTAAGGGCAAAGGCTATCGGCGTCATTTTGGTTACTGGCAGCTGACGGCCTGAGTGCAGGAGATCACTCCCAGACCACCACTGAACCACCAGGGACTTTTGGCAAGTCTTATGGGGGTCAGGAGGGTCCCCCAATTGTGCCATCTCCATAGTTGATCCAATACTATGGAACTCAATATCAGAAGAGGTTAAAGCCTTTTCTGATATTACAGTTTTTTGAAAGATTCTTAAAGCTTTGCTATTTCATGAAGCTTACTCTGAAATCTAGGCGTGAAATGACTGTACTGATTTTAAGATAATTTATTGTATTATATTTTATGTTTTTATTATTTTATGTATATATTGTACTCCTCTTAGCATGTGCCATTATAAGTGGAATTAAAGCATTTAAAAAATATATAAATAAATAAAAAATAAGTGCTCTAATTAATAGTTGTGTTTTGTTTTATGCTTTTTATATTGTTTGCATATTTAAGTTATATTGAGAATTTTAATTTTTTGAATATATTTATTGTTTCTCACCTTGATCTTTGTAGAGACGAATAATAAATCCTAAATAAAGAAAGAAATGTGCATACTTTTGATTTTCGAAAGTCTGCATGTAAATCTATTTGCACAATGTTACACCTGCTCCCAAGCTGGAGTATCTTTGCGTGTATATGTCCACCTGCATACTAGGACAACCCACACATTTTCAAAGTGGGCTTAGCCCTCCATGAGCTGTTTGAAAATTACCCTCCCTAACTCCAAATAAGCTCATCTGCATGCTCAACCAACCAAGGTATGGCCTCTGCTGCCATGCATGAGATGCTGAGAAGGAACAGGCAATATCCATTCCTACAGCCATTATCTTAAAGCCTAATAAACCAACAGATGTAAGCTATTGCCCCATTCTTGAATGTAGCTCGTAGGGTCAAAGCTCCCATTGTTTTCGGCAGAAGGCTTTTGCTTGCACAAATTTCTTTGAGGAATTTTTATCTCCACAGAGGTTGCAGGAAATAAGGAGAGCAATGATGAAAACTCTGCAGATAAAAAGCCATTTTACCCACAGAAATGGGCTTTTTGGTTATTGTCCGTGCTCTGTGCTGGGTATTTTTACCCACTTACCTTTGAAGGCACTCCTGAGATTAGGTCAGGGGAGGTACTTACATATCTAGTTTTGAGTAATCAAAACTATCTGTATGGTTTTTGTCTTTAAATAGTATCTACACAAAAAGCAGATGCATATTTGCATACATACTTTTCATTGGGCAATAATCAAAGCAAAACTCCCCATGCAGTAAAAATGTTTTACTAGATTTGCAGACTTTTTTGTTTCTTTTTTTTTTCACTCCGCAGTTGTCTGATCCTTTAATCACACTGTCAAGTGATTAGTTGGGGTACTTCATTTATCTTTTGCTGGTCTGTTTTTGAAAAATAGGCAGTGGTAATATTTTAATTTCCCATTTTTTCCTCTGTCCAATTCTTACAGCAGAATTAAGGATAAGAGGTATTGTCCTTTTCCACACAGTCTGCTATTTATGAAGGTTTATTGAAATTCTGAGATAATGAGCTGCTCCAGTGCAATATCATGCAAAGCAGCTCATTAACTCAGAATTCAGTGACAACTGGAACGTGAAGAAGTCTTAACAGATCATTTTTTGCCCAAAACAAAATATAACTACACCTTAATGAGGTGTAATAATCATTTTTCGTCTGTTTCAGGATCTTGGATTTGTGTGCGAGTTTTCTTCTCAGCTCATTTTCATGGTTAGGAAATTTGCACTCGAATGAGGATGCTAATCTGGGGGAATTTTGTGAGTAGCACTTCAACCCCATTGTTTTTACATGATGTTTAGCATCATTGGTTAATATTTGTAAAAGTTAACTCTAGCTCTCTGTTTTGATCTCTAAAGTTTATTTAAAATAAAAATTAAAAGCTTGCCTCTCAAGCAGTGGAGAGAAAATAGGATGGAAGTCACATTTACCCAAAGCACTCAAAGAGCAAAACCATTGGGAGCACTAGCGAGCAGCTGCAAGATGGCAGCATAATCCACCCACTCCCACTGGCTTTGCTTCTTGAAGGTGTTGCTCTGCAGATTTCTGTTGTCTGCTTCACACTAATTCATTGTGGAATTTTTCCTCATTATGTCCTTGATTAAAAGTAGACAGATTGAGGCAGCTTTCACCATTTCCTCTGGAACAAGGAGGACGAAACAGTCACCATTGAAATCACCACTGGCCAAGTCGGAGTGCCCAGACACGAAGGCAGCTGTAATGTATGAACCATTGCAGCTTAAAGAAATATTAAAGATTAATATCGCTGCTACCGGTGACATAAAAACTGAAGTCATGGAATTTTCCACTAAAATCACTTCTTACTCATGCCGCTTGGATAATCTTGATAAATGCATTTCAGCGCTAGTGATGAAGATGATGTGGTTGCAAACGGTCGCCATAGAGATGGAATCGCTGCAGCATGATGTGGAGGATTTAGTGACTCGCAGTCGCAGAAATAACATAAGAATACTAGGTCTTTAGGAAGGTATCGAAGGAGCCGACATGTTACCTTACCTGGAAATAAATGACCCACAATGGCTGGGCCTCCAGTTTGTTCAGTCTTTTGAAATTGAGAGGGCTCACAGGGTCCTTTCCAGACCACTAAAGAACTCCACCTTTCCTCGTCCAGTCATGCTGAAAGTCCTTCGCTGTCCTCAGGCCTCAGAAATCCTTCAGTTGGAATGGAAATAAAGATTTCCGATAATTATTGATAGCAGTAACATTTTTTGTGTTCCAGAAGTAGCAAAGTCAATGGCCCAGCACTGCAAAGCCTTGCTAGACTTACAGCCTCAGGCTATTATGAAAATAACTCTCAATAATCGCACCAGAAGTTTTGAATCTCCAGAAGCTCTACAGACCTTTCTCACTGAACTAGCATCTGCTAATTTGATGGTGACTTAATTGTGAGTCTGGAATTACCTCATTGTGAGTAACCAGTTGATTGTTATGTGAAGCATGTTGTTTTTGCAGTCAACATTTTTTGAAGCAACCATAATTTCAATGTAGTTTTTCAGCGGGTATATTTGAGCTAGTCCTCTGCCTAGCTGTCACTAACCCCATTTGTTATTCACTTTTGCTTCCTTTTTGCCTGGCATGGCTATTTTTTATAGCCAACTCACTTTTTTTCTTTTTGTTTTCCCTTTTCTATTTTTCAACATCCAATGCAACTTTTCTTGTTTTATTGGGCCTTCTCATTTTCTGATTTCATGGAAAACCTGGTTTACTGGTGTTATTTGATGTTTGTGGCTGTGGTTAATATCCAATGTGTTTTGTTGAACATCAGTGGTATGAATCATTCTATTAGAAGGAAGAAATGTCATCAATATTTGGGATCCCTACATCCAGATGTTTGCTTTCTCCAAGAGATGCATCTAAATGCCTTGGAATCTTGGAAATTGAAGCAGTCCTGGGTTGCAGACAAGGTTTTTTCCTCAGCCCAGCACAAGAAGCGAGGTGTGGAGATTCTACTAAATACGATCTTAAATGCTCAAAGAGTATCATCATCCTCAGATGATATGGGCAGATGGATCTGGGTGCCTCTAAAGTTTCACTCCAAGTCTCTTCTTGCTTTCAACATTTATGCTCCCAATATGGATGAACCAGAATTATTTAACACTTTATCCTGCATTTTATTGGAATATTCTGATTTCAGTTTGCCCCCAGACCTACTTCTTGACAGGCAATCTAGATATAAGAGTCATTACTCTAAGGCCCAACATGCTCTTCTACATTTGCAACAACAAGCAGGTCTCTCGGAACAATGGTAGCTTCTACACCCGATAGACAAAGACTTCACCTATTTTTCAAGTCTGCACCTGTCCTACTCTCATACAGACGTTTTTTTCTTGTCTCTTCTACACCTTTTCAAAACTTTGTGAATGCAGATATTCACCCTATTCTTATTTTGGATCATGCAGATGTCTCCTTATCATGCATTTGGTCTGAAGAGTCAATTTCTAGTCAGAGATTTAATCCTAATCTGCTAGAGAACCCTCAATTTGTAACTTTTCTGATGACTAAACTCAATGAGTAGTTTTCAGACAATAGCAGGGAAGATACCTCCCTGCATACAGTCTAGTCAGCTTTCAAATCAGTTATTAGAAGCCATATCATTTCCTACACTGCCTATAGGAACAAGAAATGTTGTGTTGAATTGCAAACATTGGAGCAAGAAATAGCTGCTCTGGAGGTGGCTTATATTGCTACTGCCTGTCCTCACAGTCTCACTGCACTTCTTCATAAGAAATACAACTACAATAAGATCCTTAGTGAAAAGGCTGGCCTTTCTATATTTTCTGGCAAGGCCCGGTGCTATTCAAATAATAATAAGAGCAGTTGGCAAATTATTTGAAACATATCAATAGCATACACATAGGAAACTTGATCATTTGCTTACTAATAAGACCCCATAAATAAAATGGGTGAATAATTTTAGATTCACTTATTTGAGGTTTGTCATAAACTTAGAGAACCACTAAAAATGATCAAATATACATTTAAATTTTATAATCATAGGTCTCATGTACATTTTTTAAGCAAAAGTAAAAAATGTATTTATATAACTGTAGAATAACTAAGGAAACCAAAGACACTTATCTCATTTATAATATAATATTTGCCTGTCCGACAAGCTCATGTTTTGGAAGAATTCCTTCCTGAGGGGCCAAAAAGGCACGTTATCAAAATCTGAAATTAAAAAATAAGATCTCAAAAATTTGTATGCATATCTCAAATAAACCCACAAAATTCTAAGTATAATAAAATACATACGTCTCTTGGTTACAATAAACCTGAGATGGTCATCACGCCATGCTGCAATTTTAGTGTTTCCAGCTGGGATCCACCATTTTACTAACCAGTTTTTTTACAAACTGATTGGACCAAGGATTAGCCAATAAAAAAACAAAGATACACTTCAAAGAACCAATCAGCTAATAAACACTGTAGGAGTTCAAACTAATGACATCCACTCGATGTTATCATTCATACCTGATGGAAAACTTGATGCTAATTTGTAAATCCATCGCTAATCCTTATCATTTAAAAGGTCTTTAATATCTCCACCTCTATCAGAAACAAATGCTACATCAAGGATGGTCCAGCGGAGATAATCAAAACTGTGATTATTTTGCAAACAATGTTTAACTATAGGCACAGCGAATATTTTAGTATGTAATTGAATGCGGTGCTCCCTTAACCGAACTCTTACTGGTCTCGAGGTGCATCCCACATTTAATTGGGGCATGTATATTATAGTAAATAAACTACATTCTGAGAATTACAATCGTGGTGAAAAGTTTTTTTGTAAATCTTTTTATTAATAGAATGTTGCCAATAGAGATGTGCTTCGTTTTTGCATCTCGTGTCGGGCTACGTGTCGGCCAACCCGTGGAAAAATTTGTTTTCCATTGAGTTGTTTTTTTTTTTCTCAGCAATTTTCGCTGGAAAAAAAAACACCCAACCCTTACAATTTAGTTATTTACACCCCCCCCCCACCCTCCAGACCCCCAAAACTTGCCTAAAATCCGTGGGGGTCCCGGGAGCAATCTCCTGCTCTCGGGCCATTGACAGTCAGTAAACAAATTGGCGCCGGTGGCCCTTTGCCCCTACCATGTGACAGGGGCTACCGTGCCATCTTAGAAAATGGCACGGGCCATCCATTGCTCCTTCCAAGTGACAGGGGCCGACCAATGGCACGGTAGCCCCTGTCACATGGTAAGGGCAAAGGGCCACTGGCACCATTTTGTTTACTGACTGCCGATGGCCCGAGAGCAGGAGATCACTCCCGGGACCCCCGCTGGACCACCATGTATTTTAGGCAAGTTTTGGGGGGGTCCGGAGAGTGGGGTGGTTGTTGTAAATAACTAAATTCTAAGGGTTGGGTGGGTTTTTTGCTGTTTTTTTTAAAATAAAGGTGCCCCTCCCCCCCCCTACGCTAACCTGAACAGCAAATTTTCCCCGAGGTTCGGGGAAAATCCATCTTGGGGTTCGGGTCCTCCGACCCATGCCGAATTGGACTATTTCTTTGAAATAGTCCAATTCAGAAAAAACGATTGCACATCTCTAGTTGCCAAATGTCTCCTTCAATAGTGTTAACGAACATCTCACATGACTCGCAAAGTCAATGTCCCTGATTGCGGGACATATCAGCTGTGTTTGTAATTAATGGAAGAGATGCCTGAATAATATGATTTTTTATACTCGGGGGCCCTTTTTAAAGGACACTAGAGGTTCTTCATAAAAAATAGTGTGGAGCTGAAGGACATACCAATATCGGCAAATACTTTGAGCAATTAGAGGAGCTTTGTCAGAATGTTGCAAACATAGACAATTTGGGTTAGGGGATTCTTGTCATGATATTCTCTAACTGAGATGAATGAGGATAATATAATGTTCCTCTTATAAGTGGCACACACTACAGATAGTGGATAACCATGTTCAAAATTCGTGTTTCCAAGATGCATGCCTGCACCTTAAATTGTATAACAGAAGAACACAATCTTCAGATTCGTAAAAACTGGCTAATTGAAAGCCCATTTTTAAAAGCTCGTGGATGGAAACTGTGATACATTAACAAATTGTTTCTATCTGTCAGTTTGCGATATATAGTGGTTTCTAACTGCTGGCCCTTTTTCAAAATTAAAATATCCAAAAAAGAAACCTTATTCACACTAGAATTAAATGAAAATTTCAAATGTGAATCTATAGTGTTTAACCAGTCACAAAATTGTCCCAAAGAATCTTCAGTTGAGTCCCATAGGAAAAAAGGTCATCGATGAACCTAACCCAAAATGCTACCTGTGAAAAATATGGAGATTTATAGATGAAACATTGTTCAGGAGAATCCATGACCAAATAAGTTATAGAAGGTGCTGCTGATGAGCCCATAGCTATTCCATGAGTTTTCAAATAAAAAGAACCTGTTAAATTTAAAATAATTATGTTGTAATACCAACTGAGCCATACTCAACAGGAAATTAATTGGAACTCGATGTGTATATGACTTAGAGGAAAGAACTTTAACAATTGTGTCCATAGCAGTAGTGTGAGACACATTAGTGTATAGAGATATCACATCCATGGTAACTAAAATGGTATTAGCAGAAATTGATGAAATATTTTGCAACTTATTGAGTACATGAGTGTTATCTTGTACATAGGAATATATTTCCTTAACATCTGGTTGTAAGAATTTATTAAAGAAAATGGCCAAAGGTTTTAATGCAGATCCATTGCTTGAAATGATTGGTCTTAAAGGAGGAGTGATCAAAGTTTTGTGAACCTTGGGACCTCCATATAAAATTGGAATTCTAGGATGAGTGACATACAAAAATTGTCATTCTTTCTTGGTGAGAAATGGAGTTTTTTCTTCCATAATTAGATTAGGAATTGAAGTTTGTAATTGTAAAGTCGGATCTTCATCTTAAATACGATAGTATTTAATATCTGAAACTTGTGTCAACAGTTTTTTAATATACTGTGATCAATCTTGAGCAACAATACTGCCACTTTTGTCGGCTGGCTTAATAATTATTTCATTGTTATATGCTAAAGACCGTAAGGCTGATTTTAGGTCTGATGTTAAATTAATGGAAGATTTGGCAGAGGAAGTTTCTATATTTTCAATGTTTTTTAGTACAAGATCTCTGAATGTTATAATAAGGGGATGTCATGGACCTGGTGGTGTCCATTTAGATTTTGAATGGACAATCGATATATTGTCTTGTGGAATATAATTCGATGTACAATAAAATTTAATCTGTAGTTTTCTGATAAATCGATGTATGGATATATGACTATAAAGAGTCATGTCTTTTAGTTGGTACAAAAGAAAGTCCCAAATTTAGCACTTGTTCTTGAGATTGTGTTAATAAAACTTGAGATAAGTTGATTACTGCAGATCCTGATGAGTTTTTGAACACATTTGTGGGCCTTTCCAATTGTTGTATGCTTGTGTGAAGGGTCCTTGTGAGAAGGTCTCTAGTATGAATGGGGTTGCCATCTCCCTCTCTTTCCCCTGCCTAAAAGAGAAGTGGTGGAACTTCTACCCTGTTCCTTAGGATGATTTATATCAGAATCATCAGAACCATTAGAGCTGTCCCCTTAGAATCTTCAAATATAGCACGGTGTTGTACTGACTATGATTGTCCATTTTTATTGAGCCATCGGTACATGTTATTGGATGTATAGTCCTGTCCTGTTCATCTCTCTTTAATTTCTTAATTTTAATTTGTTTCAGTGAAGAACAAAAAACATCTAACATCTTCTTATGATTGTTGATAATTTTATTAAGTTGGTCTAATGAAAAAGTGTCCTTATTTGAGAAGTAAGTTCAGTTATTTGTATCTGAAATAGTAGATTTGGTGTATTTTATTTATTTAGATTTATATTCCGCTTTTAGTACTTTTTTTTCAGCACTTCAAAGTGGATCACATTCAGGTATTGTAGGTATTTCCCTATCCCCAGAGGGCTTACAGTCTAACCCCCTCATTTATCAAAATGTGTTAAGGCATTTTCGCATGCGTTAAGGGCTTATCGCATGCGAAAATCCCCGTTAACACATGCAATAACCCCTTAACGCATGCGAAAACGCCTTTAATGCATGGGATAGCACCATATCGTATGCTGCGATGCAAATCCGAAAAAGAGGAGGAGTTAGGTAGGAGCACAAGATGGCGCTGGCCGTCCATTGCTCCTACCATGTGACAGGGGCCGACCAATGGCTCCGGTAGCCCCTGTGACATAGTAAGGGCAAACGCTATCAGCGCCAATTTGAATACCGGCAGCCGATTGGCCCAAGTGCAGGAGATCGTTCCAGGACCCGCGCTGGACCACCAGGGACTTTTGGCAAGTCTTGGGGGGGTCAGGAGGGTGGGGGTTTTATTCGTTAATGATACGTTGCATTCGTGGGGGTTTGCCATACGTTTCAGAACTCCACGAATGCAACAAATAGGGACCTATACATTGCGGATTGCGCATTCATTCAAAACGAAAGCACATCCCTAGGAATGATCTGTTGCGGCAGATATTGCATGAGGGTAGCAGAATGGAGTTCAGATCTAATGAGTTTTTTTTGTAGAAATAACGTATTCAACTTCTAAATTGGATTCATTATGAAACTGACTGTCACCCAGTAGTGCTTGTCCCTGAAGTATATCAGTTAAATGGTCCGCTGTATAACCAAATGTGTTCTTCAATTTAGATGGATCCATAATCAGTAATATTTGACAACCAATACTAAAAAAGGAACTGAACACTATCGGCCAGATTTTAAAAGGGTTACGCTCATAACTTATGCGCGTAACCCTTTAAAACCCCCTGTGCACGCCGAGCCTATTTTGCATAGGCTCGGTGGTGTGCGCAAGCCCCGGGAAGCGCATAAGTCCCGGGGCTTCGCTAGGGGGGGCATGTCGGGGACATGTGGGGGGGGGTGTCGGGGCCAACGCGTCATTCGGAGAGTTCCAGGGGCATGTCGGGGGGCGTGGTGCCGGCCCGGGGGCATTTCGGGGTGTGGCCGAGGCCTCCAAAACGGGTCCCGGGCCGGGGAATCGCGCGCCAGCAGCCCGCTGTCACGTGTGAGTTACGCCTGCTTCTGTTAGGCGTAACTTTTAAAACACAGGTGGGGGGGGTTAGATAGGGCCGGGGGGTGGGTTAGGTAGGGGAAGGGAGGGCAAGGTGCGGGGGGGGGGTGGAGGGAACAGGCAGCGCATGCAGGGCTCGGCGCGTGCAAGGTGCACAAATGTGCACCCTGTTGCGCGCGCCGACCCCGGATTTTATAAGAGCGCGTATCTTATAAAATCCCGCGTACTTAGATTTATAAAATCTACCCCAGTATGGCATACCAAGCCACATACGACACAATCCAACAGGTGTGTTGCAAAATCAATTGCAAAGGTCCATGTAAAACAAACCTGAAAAAAACATTTTAAACAGGAAAAGTTCAATAATTCCAAAATGCCAAATCTTTATTGAAATGTCAGTCCCCCGACACAGACATGCCATACAGTGTTCAGTACCTTTTTTAGTATTAATTATTTGAAACAACATCAACATAGATGTCGTATCACTGATCTCATGACAGCCACTGGTCAATTGGTTCATAAAGATGCTGATATTTTAGAACAGTTTCAACAATTCTATTCAATACTTTACACTTCTGAATCTACCAGCTCTGATCTAGTTTCATCTTTTCTGGAAATGTTGCATCGTCTGACCCTTACTGAGGCTGGTAAGGAGCATCTGGATCCAGATGATCTGCCAGTCAACTTCTATTCTTCTGTTCCAACACAGGAGGAGACAGAGGCTAGGATGATCTTCACCACTGGAAGCCCGAGGTCCCCCGGGTGGAACCCGTAGAGACCCAGGCCGCTTGGACTTAGGTGGGCCTTGCAGGGTCTCCTGGAGAGGTAGTAGAGAGGCGTGCCCACGAACAGCAAGGGAGCATGGTTGGACTTCATGCTGCTGGTATGGAAGAGCAAGGAAGGCCAGAACAGCGTAGGCAATGACAAGGCAAGGGACAGAGCCAGAATCAGAAAACGTGGTCAATGGCAACCGAGGTCAGAATCCGAGGGTCAGTCCGAGGAGTGGTCAACAAGGCAGAGATCAGGTTCCAGAGGTCAGATGAGGTCACAAGGCAGGCAGAGGTCAGGATGCAGGCAGCAGACAGGAAGGTCAAGGAACAGGCAGAGGTCAGTACCAGAGAGACAGTCCGAGGGTATTACCTGGGAAGACGGACAGACAGACGCAGGAACGGAAGGATGCTGGACAAGGCTGGAACAGTAGAATGCAGGAACAAGGCTGGGAACACGGAGGCAAACTAGAACACAATACAGTACCGACCCGATTGCCAAGGCAAGGAAGTGCAGGCAGGGTCTTCCTTATTTCATTCCATCAATCAGGGCGCGCCGCGGAGCTAGGACCCGCTCCTGAGCCTACAAGAGGCCGGGCGGTCTGCGCACGTAGGGTGTGTGGCCAACGCCACTGGAGACGCCGAAGGCCCAACGACTGCCGCTGCCTAGAGGAGCTCACGGCTGCCACTGGGGAGGCCGACCCTGCAGAGGAGCTAGCGAGGTGAGCAGGCCCATGCGTGGGCCGTGCGCGGATGGGGCACGCAACAATTCTTCCAAAGGATCTCCTGAAGTGGTCAAGGTCCAATCCTACTTCTTTATGGTTTAATCCTAATATATGTGTCAGTGAGCTCCCTCTTAATTGGAGCACTTGGCAATTAAGAGGAATTTGGTTTGTTTCTCAGGTGTTATGGGATGGTAAGCTGTTGTTCTTTGAAGATATGCACTCTAATTTTTCATTCCCTATCTCACAGTGGCCTTCTGTCTCTTAACTTGCTTGCTGATCCTAGGGTTTTTATTTGCTACTGTGCCATAATAACAAAAGGTCACTTAGCCTCAACTTTTTACAAATTGCTTAAGAGTCATTTTTTTCTCTCACAGTATTGGCACTGGGCGCTGCTGGGAATCTGATTTGCAAATTTCTCCTTTAACCTTTCAATGGGATATACATTGGCGCTCGATGGTCAGGGTGTCCCTATCATCTGCTATAACTCAATTTATGTACTTTATATCTCCAGGACCGTGTGGACTCAGTGGAAGCTTTTGAAAGCTGGCCTCACCGATTCTCATCAATGTTGGTCATGTTCAGCTGACAGACTGGCTCTCTCTCATATGCTTGATTTATGTCTTTTTAGGTGTGATCCATTATTGTGTTCCTTTATTCTTATTTTTCCTGTATTTGATACTATTTGTGCCTTTCTACTTTTCATGCATCAGGATTTCATCTTTTGACTTTTGTTTGTTGTATTTTTGTATGTTGTACTATATGCTGTTGATATTCATAATAAAAATATCAAATTAATAAAAAAAACCAAAAACAAAGAGCTAAACCATCTTTGTGTCAGTTCTCTAAGCCATGTAAATGAATGGAACTCTTACCAGTCTACCTAAGTTTGATCAGAGACTCCAAATCTTTCAAAAAAGAACTTAAAACATGGTTATTTAAACAAACATTCACAGACTGAGTTAGTTAATCTAATCCCATCTGATAAGACCTACTTCCTCTGCTAACCATGTTTTACTTACTTACCTCCCCTTCTAACCATGCTCTACTTACTTCCTACCCCCCATACCTTCTCTCCTTTACCCCTCTATTCAAATTATGTCATGCACATCTTCTCCTCCCATGGCTCCCTAGGGCCCTTTCCTCCTTTCCCTCCCACTTCTCTTTTCCCTTTTGTATAAGTCTCCTTAACACACCCAAGCGTGTTTTCAGTTTAGTTATGTATTTAAATGCTTAATTTTACATGTTCTACCACTGCAAGTCCAATTTGTACGTCTTACTCGCTTATACCTGTCCTCACACTTCTGACATATGCCGAATTGTTACTAGTTGTCTATACACGTTTCAATATGTTCGTTATGAATGCGTTTTACGTATGATGTTGGTTACATTGTAAACCGGAGTGAAGGCACCCTGCTATACTTCAGTATATAAAAGAATCTAAATAAATAAATAGTAAACCATAGCTAGAAAATGGAATCCATTTTCAAATGAAAGGCTATGTAGCACTATTTGGAATGAAGGACAACACTGAAAGGATGTTTTGTGTTGTTTCAGCATCTACTCTCTTGATTTAAAGATAGCGTTTTATGCCAGAAACCACTGAAATGGTGGTTTCAATCTTTTTCTTAGTTTATTTCCTAAGGGTAGGATTTGTAACATGTGCAAACACCCGCAGATCAAATTTGCCAGCTTGTACAAGCATCTGAGATTCAATGAGTCATCTCTGGATGGTTACTAGTAATATATATTTTAAACAAATGTGATTAAAGATATTTTCTATCTCTCTCTCTCTCTTTAAATGTTCTTTCAGCAGCTTCATCCATTTAGGAATTACATGTTTCTGTATCATTCAATTGTGACACTTGTTGGGTATCACTAATGTGTGTACTATGCTTTATCACTAGGAACTTTCAAGCAATGGGAGGTCCAAAAGGATATGCAGAAGATAATGAGTGAAAACAGGGTCTATTGCATATAGGTAAAAATAACTCATGGTATAGTTACACAATGTTAGGTTCCATATTAGGAGCTACCACCCAGGAAAAAGATCTAAGCATCATAGTGGATAATACATTGAAATTGTTGGCTCACTGTGCTGCGGCAGTCAAAAAAGCAAAAACAGAATGTTAGGATTTAATAGGAAGGAAATGATGAATAAAACAGAGAATGTCATAATAATGCCTCTTTATCACTCCATAGTGAGACCGCACCTTAAGTACTGTGTACAATTTTGGTAGCCACATCCCAAAAAAGATAAAGTTGCACTGGAGCAGGTACAGAGAAGGGCAACCAAAATGATAAAGGGGATGGAATGACTTCCCTATTAGGAAAAGCTAAAGAGGTTAGGGCTGTTCAGCTTGGAGAAGAGACGACTGAGGGGGGATATGATAGAGGTCTATAAAATCATGAGAGGACTAGAATGGATAAATGTGAATCAGTTATTTACTCTTTTGGAAAACAGTAAATCTAGAGGGCACTCCATGAAGTTAGCAAGTAGCACATTTAAAACAAATCGGAGAAAATTCCTTTTCACTCAATGAATAATTAAGCTCTGAAATTTGTTGCCAGAGGATGTGGTTAGTAAAGTTAGTGTAGCTGGGTTTAAAAAAGGTTTGGATAAGTTCTTGGAGAAGTCCATTAACTGCTATTAATCAAGTTGACTTAGGGAATAGCCACTGCTATTACTGGTATTAGTAGCATGGGATCCACTCAGTGTTTGAGTACTTGCCAGGTACTTATAACATGGATTGGCCACAGCTGGAAACAGAGTTCTGGGCTTAATGGACCCTTGGTCTGACCTAGTACGGCAAATTCTTATGATCTTATGCTGAAAGGGGATGAGTTTGGAAGTGGTATAAAATAGGGAAAAGTTTTGAGCCTGAGTTCTGGAGTATCTAGAGTTGAAAGGAGTCCAAAGAACTGTAGCTTAGAGTCAAAAGGTTGCAAAGTTGGATTTTTCTGGTTTTTTTTTTCCTGATTCACTGGTAAAGGCTAAGGGCCAGCTGGGAGGATTAGGATCCCATGTCCAACAGGGAGTTCATCTATCTGGGGAAACCTGCAGCCAGAATTGTGTGTGAAGATGGAGTGGGTTTTGTTTTTTTTTCATTTTCCATTAAAACTGGAAGAGAAAGAGAGGTTTTAATAGGAATCTGGGAGGAAAAGTCCTCATATGAAAGATCTTAAGCACCATAAGAAAAAGTATTCAACTATTTCTATTTCTTTTGGGAACTGTCTAAGAAGTATGATTTTATATTTTGGATTGTAGACCATTTGCATGTTTTTCTTGTCTTTTTCCTAAAAATTTAGTAGTGAAATTCTAAATAAATATGTCTTTCTTGTTTGGAACACCATTTTTACTGGGTGGATCTTGATTTAGGGTTCCCTTGGGCCTCATAGGCAATCCTGCTCCCCACAGCAAAAATCTGTACCTGATTTTCCAGTGGCTTCACCAAATGAGTCATTTCTTTGTAGCTTCTAAACTAGTATGACGCCCTTGCTGAGGGGGAACTACACCATTTAAATACATCTAGGGGTAGATATTCAAAAGCCATTTAGATGGATAACTCAACAGTTATATCTATATATGTTTTGGTTGTAATGTAAACCGGATTGATAATTAACTCTGTTAATTGAACTTCGGTATAAAAAAAAGTTATAAATAAATAAATAAATGGCAAACTAGGCATATTCAGCCACTTCTCAGGCTAAATTATAGCCAGATAAGTAGTTATCCGGCTATAATTTAGTCAGATAAAAAACAGGCTTCAGGGATGTTCCAGGGAGGAGTTGAGTTATCTGGCTACCTTAGCCGAATATTGCATATATACAGCTAAGTTATCTGGATAACTTTAGACCTGCTTCCAAGAAGGAAACCCCAGCACATACAAACACACACACAGGCACAAATACACACACCCACATACAGGGGGAGGCACCCACACAAACCCATGGGCACAGTCATCTATGTGTACACGTAGGCACAGGCAGGTGAACATATACAGGAGCACACAGACAGACCCACGCACATATAGACTGTTATTGACCAGATAACCCAAGCAATTGCCGGGTAATGTTCGCCAATATGCTTGTAGCCCCCTACTTTGGTCTTAGGGCTGAACTGGTGTAGAGGACACACTCAGTCCCAGGGCTAAGTCCCAGTTTCTCTAGCACCAGTCCTTTCAACTCTGGGGCATGGAATCTGTTGATGGGGGGGAGGGGGGTGTCTTAATCTCCTGGGTCCAAGGCTTGCATGGGAATGGGAAACCCATTTTCTATGTTTTTTTTCACTCTTTCCCAGTTAGTGCTCACTGTCCGTTGGCTCACAGGGATGGTACCTTCCTTCAGGATAAAAACAGGCAGGACACTGGAGGTGGTGTTCAAATTAATTTTACTATAACAAAAGATACCTGCACAGTGCATTTAAAAGATAAAGTTCAGGGGTTTTCACAAAAACTCACAGTGCTTGTTCTCACTTCATTGTTCTCTGAGCCTGTAATCTCTATGAGGTAGGGACTAACTTAACACCCACACGCCTGGGTGATAGAAAGTGGCAAAAAGGTCAGGTCTTGATTTCTCTGATAGATATCAAACTCTGGACCTTGAATGGCAAAGTCCCAAAACTTCCCAAACTGTGTCTCTCAAAAAACGTCTTTTCTCCAGGCAGATGAAGAAGCCAACCCCTCTTCAGATGGGCACAAGGCAAGCAATGCACCCAGACTCTCTTTACTTCAGGTCAAGGGATTCCCTCCTGAAACTGGAATCAAATCTCAAAACAGTATCAAGAAAAGTTTCTTTTTCCAAAAAGCCAACCTCATCCACCAAAACTCCTTTCACTTTTCTTCTCCAGGCCAGGGAGGGCCTGGCAAGGGACCACAGCCAAAATACTTCTAACGCCTGCTCATCTCCAATACCTTCTCCTTTTGCACATGCTCAGCCCCAATTTATAGGCCCAAGCTGACCAATCCCAGCCTTGGGAGAAGGAAACTATTAGGGATCGTCTAAAAAACTGCAAGTCTCTAATAATATTGATCAAAAGGAAAAATGTGTTAGAAAGGGGCTGGAGTATCCCTTACATGCTCATCTATGAAGCCCTGTCACTCACAGTCCCACACATTGGACAGGCACACACATGCAAACACAAATAAGTGTGCACGCATGCACAAGCATACATAAGCACATACAAGTTTGCACAAACATGCACAGACTCGTACACGCATACACACACACAGGCAGAAACAAAAGGGGACAGGCACAAACATACACACAGGCAGAGGCAGACTCACAAACACTTACACACACATATAGGCTCCCCCAGCAACACACAGATGCATACACAGGCACCTATACAGAAAGGCAGAGGCATCCACACACCCGCACAGGCACACCCACACACATAGGCTGTTATAAACCAGACTACCTGAGCAACACATGCACTTTTCGCTATTTATTTTATAAACTTCTTTCATCTCAGCCGCCTCTTTTCCAAGCTGAAAATCCCTAACCTGTGTAGCCTCTTATCATACGGGAGTTGTTCCGTCCTCTTTATTATATTTGTTATCCTTCTCTGTACCTTTCCTAGTTCTAATATGTCATTTTTGAGATGAGGCGACCAGAACTGTACCCCAGTACTCACAAAGATGAAAACAGCAGAACTGTAATCATCTCTGGGAATAAGGGGATAAGGAAGTGCACAATATAACACAGATAATGAGTTACTTTGATTCAAGCTATTTTTAAATGTGTATACTAAATTTGATTATGGCCTGTGAATTTGCCTTTTATAGAAATTAAAACCGTAGTTTGATGATATCATAAAATACCCATTATTTCAAACAATTCGTGTTCCTAGTAAGATTTTAACAGAATGAATATGGTAATGAGATGTGGTGCTTAAAGGAATAAACAAATACCACAGTGCTACAGTGTATGTGGCAGTGAGGGACAAGGAGGAAATCCTTCTTTCCTGTGCTGTCTTTCCAGACTCCTCCCACAACTAATGTTTGGTGCAGGGGCAGGCAATTCTGGTCCTCGAGGGCTGAAAACTAGTTGGGTTTTCAGGATATCCCTAATGAATATGCATGAGAGAGATTTGCATGCACTCTGCCTCTAGACAGGTCGTAACTGTTGAGAATGTGAATGCCTTGAAGCAGCAGCGTTGGCAGCGAAACATGGCCATGTGGCATTTTGTCGTCTTTGAGATATCTTGACAAGATAAGTACTGATATTGATTTGTAAGATATGCTCTTTGGGATTCATTAAAGTTCTTGCAACTAGAGACATCCCCAAGCGATATGTGAACTGTATAGATAATCAAAAGGGGTTTTTTTTCCCCCGTGATGGCAGCTTAATGTGCTATAGCACTGCAGGAAATTGAAAGCTGATTCTTTTCTGCTGATGCGCTATCTGAGGTTTTCTCCTTCTTTATAATCACTTTTTCCAGTGCTTCTTTTAGTGCTTTCAATTGTTTTGCGGTGATGAATAAGTGGATTTATAAGTAAAACATTTTTCATAAAACTAAAAATAAAAAAATTGAAAATACAGAATAAAGAAGATTGGGGATTATAAATTAGATGAGAAGTTCCAAGGTGTTTATACGTATGATCTGTTTTAGATAGAAATGATATGAAATGATGGCAGAAAAAGACCAAATGATTCACCCAGTCTGCCCAGCAAGCTTATGCCAGTATCTGCTGCATTGTGCAGTTACCCTCATGTTTATCAGTTTCCCAGACCATTTATTTATTTATTTGAATTTCTATACCGATATTAGTGGGGACATCATATCGGTTTACATCAACAAAACATAAAGCTTGGAAATTACATAAAACAGGGTGGTGGGGATGGAGAAATAGGAACTGTGAGAATGCAGATTAGGAAGTACATAGGAAACAGGCTACTCAGAAAGAGAGTGCCACAACAGTTCAAAATATGCATAATATTTGTGAAAACAAAGAGAACTTTGTACAAAGGTTCATGGTGAGATTGCGAGAGGGGATAAGTTGATAAAAAGTCATAAAAAGTCATAAAAGCCATAAAAGTCAGGGCCCTTGGATGTTGTTTGAATCTTCCGGAGGAAGTGGTGAAGTCTAAAACTGTGAACGACTTCAAAGGGGCATGGGATAAACACTGTGGATCAATCAAGTCTAGAGGGCGTGAATAAAATGGAGACATTCAAACAGTGCACGGAGCGGCAGTAGCCACAGCGGCATTCAAACACTGCACGGAGCGGCAGTAGCCACAGAGGCGTTCACGGAGCGGGATGCCAGTGGCCAGTAGTTGGTGCCAGTGGCCAGTAGTTGGTGTTCCACCTTCACGGAGCGGAAGGATGGAGGGCTGCTATTTCCAAAAAAAAAACAAAACAAAAAATAAAAACAGGGGTGGGTAAGAGTATGGGGCAAGGGGGTGGCCTGCTTGTTGCAGCGGTTGCTACCCCCAATTGAGCTGGATGTCACTTGGATGCAGATTCAAAGCTGCTCTCTAAATTGGGTGGAGGGGAATTAGGGCTGGAGGGTACTGGAAGCCAATAGTAACAGGTGGGAGAGAGAAAAAGGGAAAAAAAATGGATAAAGTGCGTAGCTTGCTGGGCAGACTTGATGGGCCATTTGGTCTTCTTCTGCCGTCGTTTCTATGTTTCTATGTAATTTCCTTTAACCATTACCGTAAAAGCAGAAAGCAATGTTGGAGTTGCATCATTTATCGCTGAATGATGAATCCAGCGAAAACGGGGGGCAGGGGAATGAAGGGGGGCAGGCCTGCAAAAGCTTGCAGCCTTCGCACCACCGCAGTGTGCTGGCTGCCAGCTTTTGCACCGCAAGGTGGCGCTATTCGGCACGGTACTGCCGACGATAATGTTGGTTACGTTATCGCCGAAGCAAAGACACCGCCGACTGCACCCCCTCTCCACCCCGACTCCTCCCCTCCCCGTAATTTGCATGCTATCGCACACGATACAGCTGTATCGTGTGCGATAAACCTTTAGTAATTAAGGATAGTAGGCACCGTATCAGCTAGTTAGCCCCATGTTTATTTGTTCCCCAAAACATTGGGGCCCTCATTGGTTGCTGTCTGAATCCAGTTCTGCCATTGAAGCAGAGAGCAATGATAGAGTTGCATTAACAATATCAAGTGTTACGCCCGTCGGTCGCAGACGGCTGCGACCATTTCTGCTCACCTCTCTCTACTCTTCATTGACGCCATTGGGGAAAGTGGTGACATCCACCAGCTACTGCCAACCCACCTGGCGTTTCCGGGACGGCATAGGCGCTGCCTATGCCGTCCCGGACTCTGGGATCACATAGGTGTGCGCACACAGGTCAGGTTAAGCACTGAATGGTGGGAACCTCAGGGGCGTTCCCCGCTGATGATGTCTCCACTCCTGGATACTTAGGCCGACCAAACCGGACCACTGATGACTTGGCAACGAGTTCCCTCATTGCTGATTCCGCACCTCACGCTACGGACTTCCGTTCCAGCTCTTACTCTGGCGAGACACTCTCTGGGTACCCGCTCCATGGGGGTCCTTCCTTGTCTCTGGCTATCCGCTCCTCGGAGGGCCTTCTGCCTTGGGCTATCGCTCTATCCTGCATCCCAGGACTACTGCCGGAACACACCTTGCTGTGAGTACTCTGAATCCTTGGATTACTTCCTATCTCCGGTGTACCCCGCGCTGCAGGCCACTACCGTGTTCACTTTCATAGGACCTCCTATGAGTATCTCATCCTGTGGACCTCCTCCATACCATCATCTGTGGGAATCCTCTGGCGTACCCTGCGCTGCGGGCCACTACCATTCCTGATATATGTGAAGAACCCCACTGGTGTACCCTGCACTGCAGGCCACTACAAAGCCATTTCTATGAGAGGACCTCATTGGTGTACCCTGCTCTGCAGACCATTACCGGATTGCTACTAGGAGGTATTCCCTCTGGGTTTACCCCATCTCACGAACATTGTGTTTGTCTCTGCACTGCCTGCTTTTCGGGCAGTCCTTCTCTCTCTCTCTCTAACAAAGACTATTCCACAGCTGTATCTGAAGCCTGCCGAGACCTCACCTCCTGACGGTGAGACTCACAGGGCTCCTCCCTGTGGGTGGTACCATCGCTCCCATCGGCCCAGGGGCCCACAAACAATTAAAACCCTAACACCAGTCTGTCTCCCAGAGTTATTCAAGTGTTACTCATACATGAACAATGAGTCCATTGAGATGAGGATTACCCCAAAAGAAAAATGTTCTGGCTGAAGTCTGCATCCATATTGCCTTCTAGGCAATATGGATTCTGTAGTGAGAAACTACACATTAGCACCTAGGAACTTGAACTTGGCACTCCAGTATCCATGACAGAATAAGTAAGGCCATTTCAAGGCTGGAAGACCAGAACCCTCTAGAGCAGTGGTTCTCAATCTTTTTTCTGTCGGGACACACCTGACAGATGGTTCTCACATGCATGACACCCTGACCAATGATTGTCACGGGGCTAGATGTAAAAGTACAGTTTGCATCCACGGGAACCCCCCTGACCCACAATAATGGATGTAAAGCAGAATTATGACATTCCCCATACAATTCACCCTACAAAAAAGATATTCTGGTTCTGGTGTCATCTCAGAAACAGCAACTCAAACTCCTTCTACTTCCAGGCTCAATAGCCCTACCTATGAAAAGAAAGCAGTTTACCACCAATGCATGTCCTCTTGAGAAAACACAACAAATAAGACTGATAAAACGCTTACATGCTAATAAAATATCTCGGTAACAGACACAGAACCGACCTAATGTACTCCCAGGATCTGTAGTAATGCACATAAACTAATCCGCACACAGTTACACCTGTATTATGGAATACACTCAAACAGGAGCAACCCTATCTATGAAAAGGCAACACTACAAATATTAAATCAGGCCCTAAAAACCAATACACCTCTTATTAGGAAAACAGAACTAGCAAGCAGCTATAGATCCCCACAAGAAATTATTGTAAAACTATACTAATAAGCAGAATAAATGTTTCAAAACAGCTATGAACAGAATAACATCCAACAATTAAAAACTCATAAAAACTATTATAAATTCTCCAAACACCAATAAAATATTTCAAAAAAAAGCAGACACATCACATAATATTAAATAATCAAAATGGCAGTCAATCAAGAAAAATAAACTTAAAAAGCCACCTTTACTTACCCCCTCCAGCATCTTTCCTACTCCTCTTCCATGCAGGCCGTAGCACACAGCAGAAGCAGCAGTAGAGGCTAAGCTCTATATTTATGGCCCTCTTCCTTAGGGCCCATGTCTCTCACACACACACCATACCAGTCATGCATGCCCCCATGATCAGTTTCTGTCTCACACACCAATCATCTCCCAAACAGTCTTTGACACACTCACCAGTCACCTTCCTGAACAGTTTCTCTCATGCCATATACACACACAGGCTTCCCACTCCCATGTTCTACTTACATATACGGGCTTTTCACTCTCATAATCACTTTCTATGTCTCACACACACTCACCAGTCTCTCACTCTCATGCTTGTTCTCTCCAGATGCACAGGCTTCTCATTCCCATAATCACTTTCTTTCTCTCACACACACACAAAAAAAAAACCACATACCAGTCACCCGATCTCTCTCATGCACACACACACACACACACACAGGCTTCCCACTCCCATGTTCTCTTTCAGATATACAGGCTTCTCACTCCCATGCTGTGTCTCACACACACCCAGGTTTCTCACTCCCATGCTCACTCTTCACATGCACAGGTATCTCATTCCCATAATCACTTTCTCTCTCTTCTCTCTCTCTCTCACACACACACACACACATGTACACATATACACACAAACCACACCAGTCACCTGATCTCTCTCATGCATACACACTCACACATTCTTCCCACTTCCATGTTCTGTCTTACATATACAGGTTTCTCCCTCCCATGCTGTGTCTCACAAACACCCAGGTTTCTCACTCCCATGCTCACTCTCTTCACATGCACAGGCTTCTCATTCCCATAATCACTTTCTCTGTTACACACACACACACCAGTCTCTCTCTCATTTCCATGCTCGCTCTCCAGGTTCACAGGCTTCTCATTCCATGAATCACATTCTTTCTCTCACATTCACACACACCAGTCTCTTTCACTCACACACACTGTCACCTTACCAACCAGTCTCTCTCTCATGCATGCACACACAAACACAGGCTTCTCACTCCCATGCTTTCTTTCACACACACACACAACACACCAGGCTTCTTAATCCCATGCTTTCTCACATATCCAGATTTCTCACTTCCATGCTTTTTCTCTCTCTCTCACACACACACACATCAGTCACCTCCCTGACTAATGTCTCACATACACATCAGTCATCTCCCTGAGCAGTCACTTTCATTGTCTCTCACATATACACACACACACACACACACATCAGCTCTCTGACCAGTTTCTCTCAATCACACACATGCTCTCAATCAAATACATTCTCTCACTTACACACAGGCTGGCTGCTTCTCTCTCTCTCTCACTCACTTCCACTCCCCCCCCCCCCCCGAGCACAAATGGTAGCTGCAGCAGCCTCCTCCTCCAGCCCCCCGCAGGCCAAGAAAGAAGAATCCCATCGGCCACGGGAGGCTCATGCTGCTGTCTCCTTTCTGGCTGCTTCAATTGCTCGGGGCCAATGCTGCTGCCGCCGCTCCTACTTTTCCACGCGGCACGGGCCAGCTCTTTCTCCTTCCTGTGCACCGCGTATCACTTCCTGTTCCGGGTCACAGGGGCGCGGGAAGAAAAAAAGGCCAGCCATAGGTGCCAGAGCTTCTTCTAGCGCCGCTGCCATTCCCGCTGGGCTTGAACGTGCTGTTAGCCCGGCGGCAACGGCAGCAGGGAAGGAAGAGCAGCGGGAGAGACCAGGAGCACGCGACACACCAGCCGGTGCTTGGCGACACACCGGTTGAGAAGCGCTGCTCTAGAGAACCACAGCAGACTTCTACTGCAAGGGTCTGGTTCTACCGAATTCAAAGCTCAGAATAGAAATTGGAACTCTGGAGCAACTCCTCAGACTTAGTGTTATATACACCCTCTAGAGATGATCTCTTATGTCATATTCACATAAAGGTAGTTACATAAATAAAACTCTGTACTGCAGAACCAAACTGTACTGCAGAACCAAACTCCCCATAGAATATGATGAGTGCATTGTATTGAAAAACAAAAAAAAAAAAACCACAAAAAAAAAAAAAAAACCAACCACAAAAAAGTAGCCAGAAGCTAGAAATAAGCTAGGAGCAGTATATACCAAAGTAAAAAAGTTGAATAGTTCAGCTCAGTTACTCACCTTGGAAAGGTGTTGAGGTAGTGTGATTAGGTTTGAATAGGGAACAACATTTGTTAATCAAGAGAGCTGTGAGTCACTCAGGCTGACTAACTAAGTGTGAAGATTGTGTGTTTTGTGAATAGGTACTATTGTGTGTTTGTGAATAGGTGCTATTCTTTGTTAATCAGCACAGCAGTGAGTCACTCAGGAAATCTAACTGAAAGGTCACGCAGGAAATCTAACTGAAGTGTACATCTCCTAAGGGATTGTTTTGCACTAATTTCCTTTAGAAGCACATTATAAATTAGAAGGAAAGAGCTCAGTAAACCACATTCCAGTGGAAACACTGAGAGGAGAGGATCACCTTGCTGGTGGCTGAAAGGAATCAGTAAGTTTTTGCTTGGGACATTGACATTGACTTTTTTAAAAGTATTGGGGCAAAGTTAACTATTTGGGAATATTATTTAGTGTGTTTGTGTGTTTGTGCCTTCAATAGTCAGGTAGTGACTAAACAAGTTAGACTGTTTGCATTTTTAAATAGTCAATAAGGTAGCAGTAGGTAGTGTGTTTAGTTTTTAAAAGTCTGCCTGACTATTAAAGTGTCCTCCAGACTTTTAAAGAGATAAGTGTTTTATTTAATAATAACTGAGTGCATTGTATTGAAAAACAAAAAAAAAAAAAAAACCACAAAAAAAAAAAAACAACAACCACAAAAAAGTAGCCAGAAGCTAGAAATAAGCTAGGAGCAGTATATACCAAAGTAAAAAAGTTGAATAGTTCAGCTCAGTTACTCACCTTGGAAAGGTGTTGAGGTAGTGTGATTAGGTTTGAATAGGGAACAACATTTGTTAATCAAGAGAGCTGTGAGTCACTCAGGCTGACTAACTAAGTGTGAAGATTGTGTGTTTTGTGAATAGGTACTATTGTGTGTTTGTGAATAGGTGCTATTCTTTGTTAATCAGCACAGCAGTGAGTCACTCAGGAAATCTAACTGAAAGGTCACGCAGGAAATCTAACTGAAGTGTACATCTCCTAAGGGATTGTTTTGCACTAATTTCCTTTAGAAGCACATTATAAATTAGAAGGAAAGAGCTCAGTAAACCACATTCCAGTGGAAACACTGAGAGGAGAGGATCACCTTGCTGGTGGCTGAAAGGAATCAGTAAGTTTTTGCTTGGGACATTGACATTGACTTTTTTAAAAGTATTGGGGCAAAGTTAACTATTTGGGAATATTATTTAGTGTGTTTGTGTGTTTGTGCCTTCAATAGTCAGGTAGTGACTAAACAAGTTAGACTGTTTGCATTTTTAAATAGTCAGTCAATAAGGTAGCAGTAGGTAGTGTGTTTAGTTTTTAAAAGTCTGCCTGACTATTAAAGTGTCCTCCAGACTTTTAAAGAGCTAAGTGTTTTATTTAATAATAACTGAGTGCATTGTATTGAAAAACAAACAAAAAAAAAAAACAACCACAAAAAAGTAGCCAGAAGCTAGAAATAAGCTAGGAGCAGTATATACCAAAGTAAAAAAGTTGAATAGTTCAGCTCAGTTACTCACCTTGGAAAGGTGTTGAGGTAGTGTGATTAGGTTTGAATAGGGAACAACATTTTTTAATCAAGAGAGCTGTGAGTCACTCAGGCTGACTAACTAAGTGTGAAGATTGTGTGTTTTGTGAATAGGTACTATTGTGTGTTTGTGAATAGGTGCTATTCTTTGTTAATCAGCACAGCAGTGAGTCACTCAGGAAATCTAACTGAAAGGTCACGCAGGAAATCTAACTGAAGTGTACATCTCCTAAGGGATTGTTTTGCACTAATTTCCTTTAGAAGCACATTATAAATTAGAAGGAAAGAGCTCAGTAAACCACATTCCAGTGGAAACACTGAGAGGAGAGGATCACCTTGCTGGTGGCTGAAAGGAATCAGTAAGTTTTTGCTTGGGACATTGACATTGACTTTTTTAAAAGTATTGGGGCAAAGTTAACTATTTGGGAATATTATTTAGTGTGTTTGTGTGTTTGTGCCTTCAATAGTCAGGTAGTGACTAAACAAGTTAGACTGTTTGCATTTTTAAATAGTCAATAAGGTAGCAGTAGGTAGTGTGTTTAGTTTTTAAAAGTCTGCCTGACTATTAAAGTGTCCTCCAGACTTTTAAAGAGCTAAGTGTTTTATTTAATAATAACTGAGTGCATTGTATTGAAAAACAAACAAAAAAAAAAAAACAACCACAAAAAAGTAGCCAGAAGCTAGAAATAAGCTAGGAGCAGTATATACCAAAGTAAAAAAGTTGAATAGTTCAGCTCAGTTACTCACCTTGGAAAGGTGTTGAGGTAGTGTGATTAGGTTTGAATAGGGAACAACATTTGTTAATCAAGAGAGCTGTGAGTCACTCAGGCTGACTAACTAAGTGTGAAGATTGTGTGTTTTGTGAATAGGTACTATTGTGTGTTTGTGAATAGGTGCTATTCTTTGTTAATCAGCACAGCAGTGAGTCACTCAGGAAATCTAACTGAAAGGTCACGCAGGAAATCTAACTGAAGTGTACATCTCCTAAGGGATTGTTTTGCACTAATTTCCTTTAGAAGCACATTATAAATTAGAAGGAAAGAGCTCAGTAAACCACATTCCAGTGGAAACACTGAGAGGAGAGGATCACCTTGCTGGTGGCTGAAAGGAATCAGTAAGTTTTTGCTTGGGACATTGACATTGACTTTTTTAAAAGTATTGGGGCAAAGTTAACTATTTGGGAATATTATTTAGTGTGTTTGTGTGTTTGTGCCTTCAATAGTCAGGTAGTGACTAAACAAGTTAGACTGTTTGCATTTTTAAATAGTCAGTCAATAAGGTAGCAGTAGGTAGTGTGTTTAGTTTTTAAAAGTCTGCCTGACTATTAAAGTGTCCTCCAGACTTTTAAAGAGCTAAGTGTTTTATTTAATAATAACTGAGTGCATTGTATTAAAAAACAAAAAAAAAAAAAACCCACAAAAAAAAAAAAAAAACAACCACAAAAAAGTAGCCAGAAGCTAGAAATAAGCTAGGAGCAGTATATACCAAAGTAAAAAAGTTGAATAGTTCAGCTCAGTTACTCACCTTGGAAAGGTGTTGAGGTAGTGTGATTAGGTTTGAATAGGGAACAACATTTGTTAATCAAGAGAGCTGTGAGTCACTCAGGCTGACTAACTAAGTGTGAAGATTGTGTGTTTTGTGAATAGGTACTATTGTGTGTTTGTGAATAGGTGCTATTCTTTGTTAATCAGCACAGCAGTGAGTCACTCAGGAAATCTAACCGAAAGGTCACGCAGGAAATCTAACTGAAGTGTACATCTCCTAAGGGATTGTTTTGCACTAATTTCCTTTAGAAGCACATTATAAATTAGAAGGAAAGAGCTCAGTAAACCACATTCCAGTGGAAACACTGAGAGGAGAGGATCACCTTGCTGGTGGCTGAAAGGAATCAGTAAGTTTTTGCTTGGGACATTGACATTGACTTTTTTAAAAGTATTGGGGCAAAGTTAACTATTTGGGAATATTATTTAGTGTGTTTGTGTGTTTGTGCCTTCAATAGTCAGGTAGTGACTAAACAAGTTAGACTGTTTGCATTTTTAAATAGTCAATAAGGTAGCAGTAGGTAGTGTGTTTAGTTTTTAAAAGTCTGCCTGACTATTAAAGTGTCCTCCAGACTTTTAAAGAGCTAAGTGTTTTATTTAATAATAACTGAGTGCATTGTATTGAAAAACAAAAAAAAAAAAAAACCCACAAAAAAAAAAAAAAAAACAACCACAAAAAAGTAGCCAGAAGCTAGAAATAAGCTAGGAGCAGTATATACCAAAGTAAAAAAGTTGAATAGTTCAGCTCAGTTACTCACCTTGGAAAGGTGTTGAGGTAGTGTGATTAGGTTTGAATAGGGAACAACATTTGTTAATCAAGAGAGCTGTGAGTCACTCAGGCTGACTAACTAAGTGTGAAGATTGTGTGTTTTGTGAATAGGTACTATTGTGTGTTTGTGAATAGGTGCTATTCTTTGTTAATCAGCACAGCAGTGAGTCACTCAGGAAATCTAACTGAAAGGTCACGCAGGAAATCTAACTGAAGTGTACATCTCCTAAGGGATTGTTTTGCACTAATTTCCTTTAGAAGCACATTATAAATTAGAAGGAAAGAGCTCAGTAAACCACATTCCAGTGGAAACACTGAGAGGAGAGGATCACCTTGCTGGTGGCTGAAAGGAATCAGTAAGTTTTTGCTTGGGACATTGACATTGACTTTTTTAAAAGTATTGGGGCAAAGTTAACTATTTGGGAATATTATTTAGTGTGTTTGTGTGTTTGTGCCTTCAATAGTCAGGTAGTGACTAAACAAGTTAGACTGTTTGCATTTTTAAATAGTCAGTCAATAAGGTAGCAGTAGGTAGTGTGTTTAGTTTTTAAAAGTCTGCCTGACTATTAAAGTGTCCTCCAGACTTTTAAAGAGCTAAGTGTTTTATTTAATAATAACTGAGTGCATTGTATTGAAAAACAAAAAAAAAAAAAACCCACAAAAAAAAAAAAAAAACAACCACAAAAAAGTAGCCAGAAGCTAGAAATAAGCTAGGAGCAGTATATACCAAAGTAAAAAAGTTGAATAGTTCAGCTCAGTTACTCACCTTGGAAAGGTGTTGAGGTAGTGTGATTAGGTTTGAATAGGGAACAACATTTGTTAATCAAGAGAGCTGTGAGTCACTCAGGCTGACTGACTAAGTGTGAAGATTGTGTGTTTTGTGAATAGGTACTATTGTGTGTTTGTGAATAGGTGCTATTCTTTGTTAATCAGCACAGCAGTGAGTCACTCAGGAAATCTAACCGAAAGGTCACGCAGGAAATCTAACTGAAGTGTACATCTCCTAAGGGATTGTTTTGCACTAATTTCCTTTAGAAGCACATTATAAATTAGAAGGAAAGAGCTCAGTAAACCACATTCCAGTGGAAACACTGAGAGGAGAGGATCACCTTGCTGGTGGCTGAAAGGAATCAGTAAGTTTTTGCTTGGGACATTGACATTGACTTTTTTAAAAGTATTGGGGCAAAGTTAACTATTTGGGAATATTATTTAGTGTGTTTGTGTGTTTGTGCCTTCAATAGTCAGGTAGTGACTAAACAAGTTAGACTGTTTGCATTTTTAAATAGTCAATAAGGTAGCAGTAGGTAGTGTGTTTAGTTTTTAAAAGTCTGCCTGACTATTAAAGTGTCCTCCAGACTTTTAAAGAGCTAAGTGTTTTATTTAATAATAACTGAGTGCATTGTATTGAAAAACAAAAAAAAAAAAAACCCCACAAAAAAAAAAAAAAAACAACCACAAAAAAGTAGCCAGAAGCTAGAAATAAGCTAGGAGCAGTATATACCAAAGTAAAAAGTTGAATAGTTCAGCTCAGTTACTCACCTTGGAAAGGTGTTGAGGTAGTGTGATTAGGTTTGAATAGGGAACAACATTTGTTAATCAAGAGAGCTGTGAGTCACTCAGGCTGACTAACTAAGTGTGAAGATTGTGTGTTTTGTGAATAGGTACTATTGTGTGTTTGTGAATAGGTGCTATTCTTTGTTAATCAGCACAGCAGTGAGTCACTCAGGAAATCTAACTGAAAGGTCACGCAGGAAATCTAACTGAAGTGTACATCTCCTAAGGGATTGTTTTGCACTAATTTCCTTTAGAAGCACATTATAAATTAGAAGGAAAGAGCTCAGTAAACCACATTCCAGTGGAAACACTGAGAGGAGAGAATCACCTTGCTGGTGGCTGAAAGGAATCAGTAAGTTTTTGCTTGGGACATTGACATTGACTTTTTTAAAAGTATTGGGGCAAAGTTAACTATTTGGGAATATTATTTAGTGTGTTTGTGTGTTTGTGCCTTCAATAGTCAGGTAGTGACTAAACAAGTTAGACTGTTTGCATTTTTAAATAGTCAGTCAATAAGGTAGCAGTAGGTAGTGTGTTTAGTTTTTAAAAGTCTGCCTGACTATTAAAGTGTCCTCCAGACTTTTAAAGAGCTAAGTGTTTTATTTAATAATAACTGAGTGCATTGTATTGAAAAACAAAAAAAAAAAAAAAACCCACAAAAAAAAAAAAAAAACAACCACAAAAAAGTAGCCAGAAGCTAGAAATAAGCTAGGAGCAGTATATACCAAAGTAAAAAAGTTGAATAGTTCAGCTCAGTTACTCACCTTGGAAAGGTGTTGAGGTAGTGTGATTAGGTTTGAATAGGGAACAACATTTGTTAATCAAGAGAGCTGTGAGTCACTCAGGCTGACTAACTAAGTGTGAAGATTGTGTGTTTTGTGAATAGGTACTATTGTGTGTTTGTGAATAGGTGCTATTCTTTGTTAATCAGCACAGCAGTGAGTCACTCAGGAAATCTAACCGAAAGGTCACGCAGGAAATCTAACTGAAGTGTACATCTCCTAAGGGATTGTTTTGCACTAATTTCCTTTAGAAGCACATTATAAATTAGAAGGAAAGAGCTCAGTAAACCACATTCCAGTGGAAACACTGAGAGGAGAGGATCACCTTGCTGGTGGCTGAAAGGAATCAGTAAGTTTTTGCTTGGGACATTGACATTGACTTTTTTAAAAGTATTGGGGCAAAGTTAACTATTTGGGAATATTATTTAGTGTGTTTGTGCCTTCAATAGTCAGGTAGTGACTAAACAAGTTAGACTGTTTGCATTTTTAAATAGTCAGTCAATAAGGTAGCAGTAGGTAGTGTGTTTAGTTTTTAAAAGTCTGCCTGACTATTAAAGTGTCCTCCAGACTTTTAAAGAGCTAAGTGTTTTATTTAATAATAACTGAGTGCATTGTATTGAAAAACAAAAAAAAAAAAAACCCCACAAAAAAAAAAAAAAACAACCACAAAAAAGTAGCCAGAAGCTAGAAATAAGCTAGGAGCAGTATATACCAAAGTAAAAAAGTTGAATAGTTCAGCTCAGTTACTCACCTTGGAAAGGTGTTGAGGTAGTGTGATTAGGTTTGAATAGGGAACAACATTTGTTAATCAAGAGAGCTGTGAGTCACTCAGGCTGACTAACTAAGTGTGAAGATTGTGTGTTTTGTGAATAGGTACTATTGTGTGTTTGTGAATAGGTGCTATTCTTTGTTAATCAGCACAGCAGTGAGTCACTCAGGAAATCTAACTGAAAGGTCACGCAGGAAATCTAACTGAAGTGTACATCTCCTAAGGGATTGTTTTGCACTAATTTCCTTTAGAAGCACATTATAAATTAGAAGGAAAGAGCTCAGTAAACCACATTCCAGTGGAAACACTGAGAGGAGAGGATCACCTTGCTGGTGGCTGAAAGGAATCAGTAAGTTTTTGCTTGGGACATTGACATTGACTTTTTTAAAAGTATTGGGGCAAAGTTAACTATTTGGGAATATTATTTAGTGTGTTTGTGCCTTCAATAGTCAGGTAGTGACTAAACAAGTTAGACTGTTTGCATTTTTAAATAGTCAGTCAATAAGGTAGCAGTAGGTAGTGTGTTTAGTTTTTAAAAGTCTGCCTGACTATTAAAGTGTCCTCCAGACTTTTAAAGAGCTAAGTGTTTTATTTAATAATAACTGAGTGCATTGTATTGAAAAACAAAAAAAAAAAAAAACCCACAAAAAAAAAAAAAAAACAACCACAAAAAAGTAGCCAGAAGCTAGAAATAAGCTAGGAGCAGTATATACCAAAGTAAAAAAGTTGAATAGTTCAGCTCAGTTACTCACCTTGGAAAGGTGTTGAGGTAGTGTGATTAGGTTTGAATAGGGAACAACATTTGTTAATCAAGAGAGCTGTGAGTCACTCAGGCTGACTAACTAAGTGTGAAGATTGTGTGTTTTGTGAATAGGTACTATTGTGTGTTTGTGAATAGGTGCTATTCTTTGTTAATCAGCACAGCAGTGAGTCACTCAGGAAATCTAACTGAAAGGTCACGCAGGAAATCTAACTGAAGTGTACATCTCCTAAGGGATTGTTTTGCACTAATTTCCTTTAGAAGCACATTATAAATTAGAAGGAAAGAGCTCAGTAAACCACATTCCAGTGGAAACACTGAGAGGAGAGGATCACCTTGCTGGTGGCTGAAAGGAATCAGTAAGTTTTTGCTTGGGACATTGACATTGACTTTTTTAAAAGTATTGGGGCAAAGTTAACTATTTGGGAATATTATTTAGTGTGTTTGTGTGTTTGTGCCTTCAATAGTCAGGTAGTGACTAAACAAGTTAGACTGTTTGCATTTTTAAATAGTCAATAAGGTAGCAGTAGGTAGTGTGTTTAGTTTTTAAAAGTCTGCCTGACTATTAAAGTGTCCTCCAGACTTTTAAAGAGCTAAGTGTTTTATTTAATAATAACTGAGTGCATTGTATTGAAAAACAAAAAAAAAAAAAACCCCACAAAAAAAAAAAAAAACAACCACAAAAAAGTAGCCAGAAGCTAGAAATAAGCTAGGAGCAGTATATACCAAAGTAAAAAAGTTGAATAGTTCAGCTCAGTTACTCACCTTGGAAAGGTGTTGAGGTAGTGTGATTAGGTTTGAATAGGGAACAACATTTGTTAATCAAGAGAGCTGTGAGTCACTCAGGCTGACTAACTAAGTGTGAAGATTGTGTGTTTTGTGAATAGGTACTATTGTGTGTTTGTGAATAGGTGCTATTCTTTGTTAATCAGCACAGCAGTGAGTCACTCAGGAAATCTAACTGAAAGGTCACGCAGGAAATCTAACTGAAGTGTACATCTCCTAAGGGATTGTTTTGCACTAATTTCCTTTAGAAGCACATTATAAATTAGAAGGAAAGAGCTCAGTAAACCACATTCCAGTGGAAACACTGAGAGGAGAGAATCACCTTGCTGGTGGCTGAAAGGAATCAGTAAGTTTTTGCTTGGGACATTGACATTGACTTTTTTTAAAAGTATTGGGGCAAAGTTAACTATTTGGGAATATTATTTAGTGTGTTTGTGTGTTTGTGCCTTCAATAGTCAGGTAGTGACTAAACAAGTTAGACTGTTTGCATTTTTAAATAGTCAGTCAATAAGGTAGCAGTAGGTAGTGTGTTTAGTTTTTAAAAGTCTGCCTGACTATTAAAGTGTCCTCCAGACTTTTAAAGAGCTAAGTGTTTTATTTAATAATAACTGAGTGCATTGTATTGAAACTAATTGGAGAAAGTTCTTTTTTACTCAACGCACAATTAAACTCTGGAATTTGTTGCCAGAGGATGTGGTTCGTGCAGTAAGTATAGCTGTGTTTAAAAAAGGATTGGATAAGTTCTTGGAGGAGAAGTCCATTACCTGCTATTAAGTTCACTTAGAGAATAGCCACTGCCATTAGCAATGGTTACATGGAATAGACTTAGTTTTTGGGTACTTGCCAGGTTCTTATGGCCTGGATTGGAAACAGGATGCTGGGCTTGATGGACCCTTGGTCTGACCCAGTATGGCATTTTCTTATGTTCTTATGATGAAGGGGTTAAATAGTATAGGTTAAATATTTATTTATATACCTTTAATATTCCACCTTTACTTAGCTGTTCTAAAGGCAGATTTAAATCAATTTATAATTAAATTATAGTTACATTAGTGTTTTAGACTACAAGTGCACACCATACAGAAAAATAACAGGAACCTGGGTCCGTTTGGCCTGTTTCCCTGTAGAAAACTATGCTAAAGATAGTGATAGGACAATATTTATAAAAATGGTGTGGAGCCTTCATTTGAAGATGAAGTCAATTTAATTTCTAGTTAGACAATAAAACATGCTTTAAGTTTCTACAAGTAAAGGATAGAAAACTGTATAAAGTCTAAATAAAATCATAAAAACATTTTTATGTAAAGCAGTATCTTTAGGAAGGAATTCTTTTGGAGGCAATGTTCAATTGCCATTATAGCAGAAGAAAAAAAAATTGTAGAGCTGTTTTTAGAAATGGGAATGTTCTTTTGACTCCCATAGATGATTATGCCTTTCTTGGGAACACATCTCTAAACAGACTGCTATAGCAGTAGAAACCTTGGCTCATTAGATACTGTGTGGTCTGTTTCCAACTCCAACATTTTATACTCTGTTTTTCATTACTATGATCTTTCTCAATGCCCTTAAAATAGAAAAGGCTTGCTGAACAACACAAAAAGCATCTTATTCTCTATGTACCTAACCGGACATTAAAGATATTGAGGTGGATAGTAAGCTGCTGTGTAGCTTGGCTACTTAGCTGATAAACCTATCTCACTAACCTAGTCTGTATATTCAGTGGCATGGTTGCACCACTGAATATTAGCCAAATAAGTTTATCTAGCTAACTTTAGGACAAGTCTATGGGCTAACCAAAGTTAGCTGGATAAGTTATTTGGCTAATTCTGAATATTGGAGTTAATCAGATAGCTTATATAGCTAACTCAGCTCCTCTCTGGAATGCCCCCGCCCTGCCTGCCATGTAACCTGCTAAGTGGCGACCGCTGACACCCCCCCCCCCCCCCCCCGGAAGATATTCAGTTGCTACTACTTAGCTGGATAATTTGCGCTGAATATCACCCTCATTATCTCCATTTGTGTATATCAGGTCCAGTATTGCCTTTCCCTTCATGGGTCCATCACCATTTGTTTGAGCACAGCCCCACGAAGAACATTCACAATCTCTCAACTTCTTACAGATTCTGCAGCAGGGATACGCCAGTCTACATACATTAGATTTAAATCTTTGATCATCAACACTTCTCCTTTCCTTGCCACCTTTTGAAGTGTCTTTAGCCAGTTCTTTAACCAGTTTTTCTGAGTTGGGGGCCTGTACATGACACCAGTATAAATGGAAGTGCCATCATCTTTTTTAAGATAACCCATAGTGCTTCTTCCTTTCTCCATGCCCCCTGTATTTCAGTTGCTTGAATATTGTTTTTGACATAAAAAAAAGCAGTTCCTGCTCTAGTCTGACATCTCTGTTTTCCTCAACAGATTATAGCCTGGTATGACCATATCCCATTCATGGTACCCAATGAGAGGCTGAAGCGAAAAGCTGTGTTCAGCTAAAAGCATCTTTCTGCCTGAACTTCAGCACACATTTTCTTTCTGTGCATAAGACTTACTGTCAATGCAGGAAAGAGTTTTGCATGCAAAAAAATGTGCATCCCTGAATGGGAGTACTGTTTAGCGCCCTCTCATGGAAATCCCATGCAATGAAGGCATTAAATAGTACTTCCCAATGCAGAGAAGTGCATTGGACCAGCCAGGATTTGTTTAGTGGTGAAACTTGACGCCAAGTCAGAGATGGAATTATGTTTCCAGCTCTACTGTGCTGGTACTTCAAACTCCCCAAAAAAGTTTTTAAAAAAAGCCTGAACCACTACAGCCACATAAGTACTGACTTATCTGTGGCAGCAGCGAACCATGGCCAGAAAGCTGGATAAGTACTCTTCTCCATATCAGGTGCTTTCCTAGTTAAAATGTGCATTTGGCCTGTACCAAATGCACATTTTAAAGTTAATGCTTCTTTTTTAAAACTCCCAATGCATTGACATATCATTAGCTTGCTGCATCGAGAGTTAAAGAAATATATAATCTGAGTGTTTTAATGCCCAGATTTCTGTATCCGCCTGTGAACAATGTCTTTGTAGTTGCAACATTGCCCAAGTTCACCTCCACTATTAGGGCCTGCAAGATCTGGAACTTTATTGCCCAGACTACGCGCATTTGTGCTCAGAGCTTTCCAGCTTTTCTCCCTTGGCTTACTTTTCATTGCTTGAAAGAATAAACCTGGAATTTCCCATGCAGTCCTTCCTCATTTTATTTAATCTGATTTCTTTATTGAAATAAAGCTGTGTCAGCATACAGACTGCAAAGAGAAAAAAAGCCTAATATACTATAAATTCCAGAAATAAACAAATTAATTAGAGCTCACATTATGGTCATGAAGTTTTCTTTGGGGATAGAAAAATAGAATAAGTTTATTTGAAGAGAGAGAAACTGGGGATCTCATGCATAAGAAATGTCAATATCCAGTGCACTGAATCTAGGCTTTAAATAAAATAAAAATGATATGCGTATATCCATCAGAGAACCCTAAAATAGGGTAAGTAACACCACTAATGTTTTAAATGATTTGAAAGATGCTTAATATTGCAAGCTTTATTACATAATGGCAAAGAACATGAAAACTATTCAACAACTATTTAAAAAAATAAAAATACAATTGGCACAATAACACACATATATTTATCATTTGCCCTAGTGAATCATTCCTCATTCACACCCCTTCTAAACTGTCTGTAGTGTTATGCATTTATAACATGTATAGATATCAACATGTCAAAGTATATACAAAGTGCTTGGCTGCCTGAAGGGGGGGAGGATTTCCTATACTTGGGATTCTTATGGCTACAGAGTCCCTTTAAATGATTCTTCTGGGAACATCAGGCTGTACATTTGCATCCTGATACTCCCAGGGAAAGTTAGCTACAGTTCTTGAGATTTCACTAACTTTAGATCCAAAATGGTGCTTGCAAACTATGAGGCAAGCTGCATTATTTGATTTTCATGGTTTTGCCTAGTAATGAGCTCATTTGCATGCAAATCAGCTCAGTACCATTTCTACATTGCACCAGATATTTTTAGGGGGGGGGGGGATAATGCACAGAATTTGAAATACTGCATGTTATCTCCTTGTTAAAGCTTTTACTGTAGTGTACAATAAATGTTGCTTACTCAATGTTAAAGCCATAATGCAACTTAGTAAATGATCCCCTTAGATCGAAAGCTCTCTGGGGACAAGGACATAGTTACAGTACCTGAATGTAATCCATTTTGAAATGACTGAACAGTCATGAAGGGCAGAATATACATTAAAAAAATTAAATTAAATACGTTAGCTTTGGAAGAAAATGTACCTACACATATTTGCACCTGTTTATTTGTGCAGATGCTTTTCCTCGCAAAAACTAAACACTTATTTGGAAAATTAAAAAATATTCACGTACGTGCAAATCCCTACCCAACTTTACTCCCAGTAATGTTTCCCTTACTCCAGATAAAGTTATGTGTAATATCACTAAACTTATAAGTTTATCCATATACAGGGAGGCTAATATTCTAAAAGTCCATTTCTGCACAGATTTCTGCACAGACATGACTTTTAAAATGACCCTTGCTGTCTTTAAGTTTGTATGTAGTTTAAACTGCCAACAGTTGAAAAATCCTAAAGGCATCAAGTATATGGTAACAAGTATCCATAGTCAACATTGAAACAAGTAGTAGGAAAGAAGGAAGGGGCATGAGTGTTTTCTCAGTAGGGATGTGCATTTATTTTAAATTAATGGCTCATCTGAACCAAAAATGGCCTTGCATGAAAATATCCCAAAATGTTGGGGCATTTTGTTTCATTTAAAAAAGAATAGGGCTTCCCCAAGGCCTAACCCCCCTTGACAGCTACAAGGCTTGCATCTACCTGGTTGGGCTGAGACGAGCCCAGCTGGGTCCTACCTAGTTCCCCTTTGACACCCCCCCCCCCCTTTATGCCCCTTAAAACTGCAAGTCCGGAACCCTCCTGACTGAGCTAAGCCAGTTCCAACTAGACCTGCTCAGGCCTCTCTGATCCCCCAGAAAAATGTTCGGGTGCCAAAGACATTCCTGCTCCCCACGTACCCTTTCCTTGGGGATTGGTGGTGAAGAAAGTGACAGGAGCAATACCCCTTCACTCCTGCCCCTAGTTACATATTTTAAAATTGTGCTGCCAACCCTGAGAAAGATCTAGTCAGCTTGTGGCAGAGCAGGGGGCTGTTTTTGGCATTCAGGCTCTTGCCAACTTGCAGAGTCCAGATGCACTTGTCAACATTGGGGTGTGTGGGTGTAGATGTACCTGAAGAATTGTAGTAGCTTGGGGAAGGAATGACTTAGGAAGTGTCAGGTGGGCCTAAAGGCTGTTCTCAGCTTTGTTGACTAGACCCAGAAGCCCTTGTTATATGGAGGAAAGATAGGGAAGTTGGATTAAGAAGATCACCATGGGCCTTGTCAGCTTAGAGTTGTAGCATTTATTTCCAGTCCATGAGGGCTACAAATGGGTCATGTTTTCAAAATACCCCTAATAAATATGAAATAGCTAGATTTGCATAAATTTGAGGCAGTGCAAGGCCGGTGCAACCCACTGTGCATGCTGTGTACTTGTTGGGGCAGCAGCCTGAAGGGGGAAGCAACCTGGGGACCACAGTCTGCTCCAAAATGAATACAATGTGGATGACGCCACCACCTCTGGACCCCCAAACCACCAGGAGGCCAAGATCAGGAAGAGGCTGCTGCCACTCGTCAGTTCCCAACCCACCTCGCAGCAGAGAGGAAGCTGCAGGGTCTAAAGGAATGAGTTATGGTTTCGCCCGGCAGTCCCAACCTTCCACATGGCTGAGAGAAAGGAGCTGCAGGGCCGCCCAGTGCTCCCAACCTGCCACACGGCTGAGAGGAAGATGCTGTGGGGCCGCCCGTGCCAGAAGAAAAAAAAGCCGTGAGGTGAATCCTAACCTGCTCCAAGGCAGAAGTGAATAAGAGGAGGGCCCATGGCTCCCTAAAGAGTCTTTGGTGTGTTGGTGAGAGTGAGCCGATATGTATATGAGCAGGAGGGAACCTGTGTGTGTGTGTGTGTGTGTGTGTGTGTGAGAGAGAGAGAATGTGTGTGTGAAAGAGAACATTAAGACAGGTGAAGAGACCAAGCTCAAGGGATGATGGACAAAAAAGTTCTTTTTGAGAAATAAATTATGCAGATTATATCAGGAAAGGTTATGATATCCAAGTATAGGGTGGTCTCTGAATGGGTAGGAGTCTAGGCCTGCCACTTCTCTTTGTGTGTGTGTCTGAGCATGTATATGTGAGAGGGATATTGTGTGTGTCAGCATGTGTCAGCATGTGGTGTGTGAGAGAGGATGTGTGTGTGTGTGTGTGCCTGAGCATGCATATGTGTTTGTGAGCAAGTGTGTGTCTGAGCTTGTGTATCTGAGTAAGGGAGCATGTGTGAGAGCATATGTGTGTGTCTGAGCATGTAAGTGTGAGAGAGATCGTGTGTGTGTGGTAAGAGGGAGCATGTGTGTGTGTGTGTGTGTGTGTGTGTGTGTGTGTGTGTGTGTGTGTGTAAGGGAGCATGTGCATGAGAGAGAACATATGTATGTATGTGTTTGTATAAGTATGAATAGATATATATCTACAGGGTGGCACATGGAAAAGTAGCCCACCTCCAATACCAGTGCATTGGAGGCAGGCTACTTTTCCATGGCCCACCCTGTATATCTATGAGAGAGGGAGGAGAAAGTTTGTACATCTCACTAATCTACGACAATCCCAGGGTAATGGAAATAAAAAATTCCCAGGTATAGAGAGCATGAATCCTTATCCTTATTAGTTACTAGTTTTAATGTTTGGATGTTATTTGATGTGTCTGCTGTTTTGAAATATTTTATTGGTATTAGGGCAATTTAAAACAAATTTTATAGGAGTTTTTAATTATTGGATCTTCCATTCATCAGCTGTTTTGAAAAATTATTTATATTGGTATGTTTGTACTATTATGATTTATGTATTTATTATATTTCTTGATTTTATTGTTTAATGGCTAAGGATTGGTAATGATTCTGTTTTTCCATTGTTGCACTGCATACAGAGTCTGACTTGTTATGGTTTCAAGATCTGTTTTTGCCTGTATGTTTCTGTTTATAATTAATGGTTTCTTTTTTCTGTATTTGGTGAGGGTCTGTCTGTGTTCTGCATGTGTGACCAAGGAGAGGTATTCTGCTAGCATTTATGGATCTATAGCAGCTTGGTTTGTTCTGTTTTCGTAATAGGAGGTATATTGGTGTTTTAGGGCCTAGTGTAATATTTGCAGTGCTGCCTTCTCATTGATAGGGTTCTTACTTTTTAAGTGCTAGCAATTAGTGTTGTTTTGGTATGGGAGGCTTATTATATTTTAATTGTAATTTACTCGTGGCTTTCTGAGGGTCAAGCCCACACCCAACACATGTTACAGTAGTCCTAATGCCATATGGGTTCTAAGTGTCTTTTTTTATAGGGTTTTCTGGTTGGCACCATAGCAGTATATGTAAATATAATATACACATATAATATACACGCTGTCATATTTTTTTTACCTCAGAAGACTGTACTTTGAATATTTTTTTCATGTAAAATCTGTTATTTATAAATGTATAATTCTGAACTGTGTGGAGAAGGTGGGGTGGGATGCAGGGGTATAAGGTTCTCCTAGGGCACCTAATACTCTTGCACTGACCATGTGTTGCAGAGGAGGGATGAAAACCTGGAGGCAGAGGGTGACAGTTTTTGAAGTTTAAGTTGCTGGAAGGAGCTGGGCTTTTTTTGGTGGGCCCAAGACAGAGACTAAATGAAAAACGTGGAGGGATAGCACAATAATTGTTTATACAGGGCAGCAAAAAGGTTTGCACCTATTACTATGCAGGATGTAACACTTGTTAGTACATCTGGCTCTATGCTACGTTAGCAGTACTCATCGCTGGTTCTGGAGGCCTTGAAATGGGTTTTCAGAATGTCCACCGTGATTACTCATAGGATATTTTTGCATACAGTTTATTTATTATTTTTATTTATTTTATTTATTTATTGAGTTTTATATACCGTCATTCGGTTTCGCCATCTCAACGGTTAAGCAGGTTAATTTGCACATTTTAGTTATCCTTCAAAAAAATTGGTGTTAAGAAACATTACTTTGTATGGAGCTTCCCATAAAAACTTGAAGCAGCTAAAAGATTTATATTGCTAGGTTTTCCACACTTTTTACAACAGTCTGCAGTCAGTCTTATCTAATGAGGAATCTCAAGAACTGAGCCTGCACCCTTGACTCCAAATCTAGAACTCTACCATAGAACTGAAAGAACACTTTCTGAAACTGATTTACTAGGTGAATTCCACCTATTTGCTTTATCTTTCTGTCTGGTTACATTCATTTCACACACTATTCGCCATTTTCAATGGCAGCACAGGAATAGATTCTGTAGCAAGAGAGAGAAAATTCAGCAATAAAGTTTCTGGGATTCTGTCACATATTCACATAAATCTACAAAGCTTTGCATATTAAGTAATGTAAATTGTATTTTACATTTTACAAAGTATAAAAGTAGTTTTCCATTCTTTTTTGTGAGTCTAGTTAAGGAGAAGGAGATGGGCATGGCATGGGGAGGAGATTGTAGAAAAGGGGAGGAGGAGAAAAAGTAGGAATGTTGGGAATGGAGGGAAGAGAGGGGATCTCAAGGATGGAAGGAGGAAAAGGATGAAGGATCTAGAAGTAGAGGAAGGATTGAGGATGAGAGAGGAGAGGGAGAATTGAGGATGCGGGAAAAGAAGGAGGGAAGATCTGGGATTGGAGAAGGGAGGTAGAATAGGAAGAAGCCCTTTTCTCATAAGCTCTCTCCCTCCTCCCCCCCCCCTGCAATAAGCCCATCTCTTTTGCTCTCTCATATAACTCACACACCACACACATCCCTCAGGCAAGATTTCCTTGTCTCACATACAAATTCACCTATCCCTCTCCCATTCAGCACACATTCTCTCACTTTCCCCAGCACAGATCTCATTTCACACACACTTCACTCTCTGATATTATCACTTCTGTCACTTCTTATTACTGGTCTCTTTTCTCGCTCTCCAGTCTATCTCTCATATCCCACCCCCTGGCACCAGTGTCTTCTCTCACACCACACCCCCTGGCACGAGTCTCTTCTCTCATTCCCCCATCCTTTTGCATCAGTCTCCTGACTTACTGCTCCATCTCCTTGCAACAGTACCCCTCACTTCTCTCTCCTGGCTGATAACCCCTGCCAAACTGCCATACCCTACTGAGCCAGTTGACAGTAGGAGGACGAGAATGGCAGCATCTCAGGCTTCATCCTCCTCCTCTGCTTTCAGGAGGGAGACTCACTTTTAACTGTAACAGACATCATATACCACATAGTTCAAACTACGACACTTCAGATCCTGTTGACAGAGGAGTAGCATGATGCCTGAGACACCACTGCTCTCTTCCTCCTATTATTGCCAGTTCAGTGGGTATCCATGAGGCCTGGGGTTGGGACTTGAGAGAGAACATTGGGAGAGTATAGATTTTGAAATGTGGAGGAGGGAAGAAGAGGATCAGAGAAGGGAGAGTTGGAAAAGGAGGAAAAGAGGATGCCTGCCTCCATTGTTGTTGCACCGGAGGTGGACCCTTGGGCTGAGGTGGGGTTCATGCTGCCTGTAGGAGGGATCCCACGGGTCCCCACTGTCGGCAGGAGGAGAGGGTTGACAGACGGAGGCCAGCTGGCGCTTCACCAATACCAGCCCTCGTTCATCGCGGGTTGAGCCTTTGGGTGCCGGGGCCGGCTGGACTTAGGTGGCCTCCATCAGTCCAGTCTGAACTGGACGAGGCAGAGTCCAGGAGACCCGTGAGCCAATAGGAACACAGTCTGACAGAGGGCACCCGAGCAAGAACAGGCCGAAGCCTGAATGGACCACATCCAGGACAAAGGCTGAAGAGGCATTTTTAAGCAAGCTGGATTCAGGGCTGGCAGCAGGCTGGAAACAGTGGCAAGCAAGGCTGAGGTCTGGACGAGGAGAGAGTCAAAGGATGGTCAGACAAAGCAGAAGTCAAGGGGCTGGAGAGAAACAATGGAGTAGTCAGGCAATGCAGAGGTCCGGGGTTGGAGAAAGGCAATGGAGTAGTCAGGCAATGCAGAGGTCCGGGGTTGGAGAGAGGCAACGGAGTAGTCAGGCAATGCAGAGGTCAAACAAGGTTAGCAATCCAAAGGAGAGGCGAAGGAACTGGAACTCAGGAACAAGGAAACAGGAACAGAGGCCATCAGGATCAGGAACCAGGAACAGAAGAAGCAATGAGCACTCAACTAGCAAGGGGACCTGTTGCAAAGGCAATTTGAGAGAGCAGATCCTGGCCTTATATACCAGAGCTCAGCCAACATCATCATCCGGGCCCGCGGGTCCTATTAAAGGATCAGCTGTGCGCACACGCGTGCCTAGGGAGGGGTGCGGCATTAGTCGGGATGGTGTCTCTCCGCGGGCCACGTGAAGAGGCCCAACACGGAGCATCAGGAACTACAGCAGAGCCGGAGGCCCCAGGGGCGGCCCGAGGATGCATCCGGCAGCCAACAGCCGCTAGAGATGAGGGACCATGTGCTGGATCACTTTGAGAGAGGTGAGGGGGCCGAGCCACGGGTCTGCTGTGTACGGCGTGCGAAACAATTGTCTTACTATTGCTCAGCTTGGCTTCCAATCCTTATCTCTGTTCTGATCTCAGATTCCTGGGATTTCACTGGGGTTCTGACTATACAGCATAGTCACTTAAATATACCTTGTTTGTTGTTTATTGCTTATGTATATTATAGTAGCTGTATCATAAAATACTAGTTTTATTTTTCTCTTGTGACCTTTACTATATTTACAGTATTTGGTGGAATTTGGTTAAAAAACTCTTTAGTAACTATTACAGTAGAATTAGTGCTATACAATAATTGCCTTTGTGGCCTCCCCCTTGGTCCGGACTATGAATTTTCCCTATGCTTGGGGTGGGGAGTATCACATGAGAAATTATATTCACTAATATGATTTATCTTTGTGGTCGTAGCCGAAGTGAGGGATAAGTCAGGGTCCCAGTCACCTCAGTACCATAATTCTGTGCCATTCCCAAACAACCTCTCACTTGTGGCACCACAGACCAGATAAAATCATCACACAAAAATAAAACAGTAATTTACCCTATTACTAGTATTGCATAAGTAGACAGCAAATCCAGCTAGAACATTAAATGGGTAAAGTACAGTAGTAAAGTATAATATAAACTTGCAGTTTTCTTATTTTAAATCAAGCATTACAAAAGTAACACTGGGTATGGCCTGTTAGCCAGGGCAAGCAACATATTCATATGGATAGTAAAAAAAAAAAAAAAAAAAGGGGAACGCTAATAGAGAAAGGTTGAGGGGAAGCAGTGAAGTTCATAGCTTTAAAAATTGTCTTTACTCTTGAGTACTCAAAAAGAGGGGGGGGGGGAGATCCACCCCAATGTCACCAGTTTGTAAAGGATGCACCCTGGGCCAAACACAAAATTGTGTGTAAACAAATATCAAGAAATGAAGAAGACCCTCTTGATGGTGGAGCTGACTAGATGACCGACAAATAGATGAGCACTGCAGTTTGTGAAAGGTCTCTCTCAACTGAGCAGGTTCCCCAAATGGTTTACTTGGTAGTAAACTGAAAGCAAGCCTGGTTTCAGTTTGTTATAGAAAGACCATGTTCCACCAGTTTTTCTTTCCCAGAACCTGCTAGCAAGGGTTTATGCTTGACTTTGGCTGAAAGGCTGAAGCAGTTAAGGTGAGATACTGAATTTGTGACAAAAGGCACAAATCTGCTAAGATATTCTCTGTGTAAAGTTTAGCTTACTTAACTCAGTCTCTTAGGGGGGGTGATCCAGTCATGTCCTCCTGGGCCTGGATATCTATGGAAAGCAAGTCTCTCAGTCTCTAAGCTCCTGTCTCTTCTGTTCCTTGTTGGGATTTTACATCTAGCTTGACTATGAAGCAAGAACAGCTATCTGTCTCTCTATTTCATCAGAGCATAGACTTCTGTCTCTCTCGCTTGATAATTAGCTCTTCAGGAGAAGAATTGATTGCAGGACTGCTAGATGCACTCCTCTCTTCCTGGCTGCTAGCTCCAACTCCTCGCTGTCCCCACCCCCCACATACAGACAGAACCAGCCAAATTGTGCCTTTTCTATCTTAAATGGTAGCATTCCTTTGGCTTCTTCCTCTGCTGGCTATGTAGTGCTATTCTCTAAGGAGCTTAAACAGTATAGCCCTTTTCCCAACTTGTTAACACTGTGAGTGCTGGATGCTGGTTCTTGCAGAACATTTATCATTCATAGGAGAGCATAGAGGGGTTTTTGACATATTTTTATATTCCTGCATGTTGGCTGTGGGATCTTGCTGTCTCTGCAGGGTTGAAAAAACTTTTTGACAGGTGCAAAACATATCACTCAGATCCAGATGCAGTTCAGTCTACATTCTAAGGCTCCAACACATGATAAAGCTTGTGTGGAGGAGAACCTGGTTTATAGTAGCTTGCTATACCTACTATAGTTTAGAAATGTTCAGACTGTCTGAAGTGCAGTATAAGTATAAAGGAATTTGGCAATTTGCTAACAAAACTGAGTTCTACGAATTTTGTCAAAGAGAAATGTCAAATATGAATTTTTGGGTCATTTTGAATGCATAATAGATAAATTAGTTAACTTGCCACTGCCCATCTTTTTTTCTTCCTTCTCAATGGATTTGTTAATTCAACTAAGGTCACTATAGTACAGGTGCTATGCAAGTTTTCCTACAAGACGCAGCAGTTAGACACATGAGAGGTCCATATTCAGCTATCGTCAGCCTGGGCAAGTTATCTAGATAAACTTATGCAAATAACTTAGATGGACATACAGAGATGCAGATGTACTGCTGAATTTAACCAGATAAATCAAAGTTATCCAGATACATTTATCCTGATAACTTTAGAACTTCCTTGTGCACACCTAGACTTAACTGGATATCTTACTTGGATAATTTTGAATATGTAATCCAGTTAAGTCAGTTGCACACTGAAATGTCCCCAGAATTCCTCTGATTTATCCAGCTGTTTTTAACCAGAAGCAACTTAGCTGATAAACAAAGTGGAGGTATCAGAAACCATGGTTAAGTCCCAAACTTTTCCAGACAAACTGTCTGAATATAGACCTCTGAAGTTCCCTTTCTCATAAAAGCAAAAGGAAAACATTACAAAGTCGAAGAAAACCCCAGAATGAATATTCTTGTGCACAAGTAGTGCATATCGTTAAATCTAAGACTAAATAGTTACGGCATGCTTGAGAACTCACTACGGCAAAAAGTCCAATGGTGAGAGATCTCCTCATCTTTTTTCTATATATGATGGGATACTGACCTTCTCGGCTATTCCAATTGATTATGTTGCTATTCATACAATCACATGTCACATGTATGATTTTTTACCTGCTAGTGAGAGATTGTATTTGTATTTGTACAACTGGTGCAAAGAGCTCCTGGTTCTTAAAGAATTAGTCTGATCTCTGGAGGCTTACAGTGGCTGACCTGGAAGAGCTGAGTCAGAGAGGCATATAGAGGAGACCTTTAGGGACATAGTAGCCAAGTCCCAACTCCAGTTTGGCAGCCCTGGTGCTGCCTTGGAGAAGGAAGGTCTACTGATCGGTGAGCATCACCCTGGTATAGCAGAAAGTGATCCTATAGCAAAGAGCTTCTTTCCAGGTGATGCATTGTCCTCTCACACCGTGATGAGTCTCTCAGGGATACTGCTCAGGACGGACGTGTTAAGACGGCAATCATATTTAGTGATTTGATTATTAGGAATGTTGATAGCTGAGTGACTGGTAGACAGGACAGCCTGATAACTTGCCTGCCTAGTGTGAAGGTAGCAGACCTCATGTATCATATAGTTAGGATTTTAGATAGTGCTGGGGAGGAGCTGTCTGTCATGGTATATGTGGACACCAATGAAATAGGAAAATGTGGGAGGGACATTTGAACTAATGGTGGGAAGGGGCCCAATATGTAAATCTACAGCTCTAACACTAAACTTTCAAAAGGGAAACTTTTATAAAATGAGGAAAATAGTTAAGAAAACCCTGAAAGGTGCAACTGTAAAGGTTAAGACATTGGATATTGTTTAAAAATACCATCTTAGAAGCATAGTCCAGATGTATTCCATGCATTAAGAAATGTGGAAGGAAGTCCAAATGTTTACCAGCCATGGTTAAAAGGTGAGGTAAAAGAGGCTATTTTAAGTAAAAAATATTGTCCTTCAAAAATTGGAAGAGTGATCCATCTAAAGAAAATAGAAAAAAAGCATAAGCACTGTCAAGTTAAATGTAAAACACTGGATTTACGCATGTAGGTTTTGAAAATCTGCCCCTAATGAGATAGGAGGTGATGTCCTTTTGTGGATTACAAACATGTCAAAAGACAGGAAACAAAGTAGGATCAAATGGTCAGTTTTCTCAGTGGAAGAATGTAAATAGTGGAGTGCCTCAGGGATCTGTATTTGAACCAGTGCTTTGATCTAAAAAAGGATATGACAAGTTAAGTGATCAAACTTGCAGTTGACACAAAATTATTCAGAATAGTTATATCACATGCAAATTTTGATAAATTGTAGGAGGACTTTGTGAGACTGAAAGATTTGGCATCCAAATGGCAGATGAAATTTAATGTTGACAAGTACAAGGAGATGCATAAAGGGAAAAATATTCCATGCTGTAGTTACACAATGTTAAGTTCCATATTAGAGTTACCATCCAGGAAAAAGATCTGGGTGTCAGAGTGGATAATACATTGAAATCATCAGTTCAGAGTGCTGCAGCAGTTCAAAAAGGAAACATTAGGAATTATTAGGAAGGGAATGGTAAATAAAACAGAGACTGTATAATGCTTCTTTATCACTCCATGGTGAGACCACACCTAGGGGTAGATTTTAAAAAACTACACCCGCATGTACTTTTGTTTGCGCGACCGGCGCAAACAAAAGTACGCCGGATTTTAATAGATACACGCGTAGCCGCGCATATCTTTTAAAATCTAGGGTCAGCGCGCAAGGCTGCGCAAAATCAGCAGCCTGCGCACGCCGAGCTGCGCAGCCTGCCTCAGAGGGAACTTTCCTTCCGCCTCCCTCTACCTTCTCCTCCCTTCCCCTACCTAACCCACCCCTGGCCCTAACTAATTCCCCCCACCTTTATTCCAAAAGTTATGCCTGCCCGAGGCAGGCATAACTTGCGCACGCCAGGCCAGCTGCCGGCGCGCCATGTTCCGGTCCGGGAGCTGGTCAGGAGGCCGCAGCCATGCCCCCGGGCCGGAACCATGCCTGCGGCCCCACCCCCAGAACGCCCCCGATGACGCGCCGGCCGTGACACGCCCCCCCCCCCCTGACATGCCCCCCGACACCCCCCCCCAGGAAATCCTTGGGATTACGCGAGTCCTGGGGCTTTGCATGCGCCGGCAGCCTATGCAACATAGGCTCGGTGCGCGCAGGGGGAACTTGGGGCAGGATTTCGGGGGGTACACGCATATCCTACGCGCGTACCCCTTTGAAAATCTGCCCCCTAGAGTACTGTGTGCAATTCTAGTCACTGCATCTCAGAAAAGTTATAGTTGCATTGGAGAAGGTACAGAGAAGATTGACCAAAATGATTAAGAGGATGGAACAGCTACCCTATGAGGAAAAGCTAATGTGGTTAGGGCTGTTCAGCTTGGAGACGAGATGGCTGAAGTCTGTAAAATCATGAGAGAACTAGAGTGGGTAAATGTGAATCAATTGTTTCCTCTTTCAGATAATAGAAGGATTATGGGGCATTCCATGAAGTTAGCAATTAGCACATTTAAAACAAATCAGAGAAATTATTTTTCACTCAATGCACAATTAAGCTCTGAAATTCATTGATGGAGGATGTGATTTAGGGTAGTTAATGTAGCTGGGTTTAAATAAGGTTCGGATAATTTTCTGGAGAGGAAGTCCATAAACTGCTGTTTATCAAGTTGACTTCTGGAATATTCACTGCCATTACTGGCATTAGTAGCATGGGATGTATTTAATGTTTGGGTACTTACCAGGTACTTGTAACCTGGATTGGCCACTACTGGAAACAGGATGCTGGGCTTGATGAAAGCTCAATTAGACCTAGTATGGCAATTTATTATATTCTTATGTTAATCTTTGATTTTGAGTTTTTCACACTTAACCCTTAAGTACCAGATAAAACCACAATTTATTGGTGTTATCATTTTGATTCCACATAAGAAGACACCTATGAACAGCTGTGTCATCTCTCTCAGAATTTCATGCTCTCTTAATGTAGTCTGTCGTCATATATCAGGTTGTTATGGGGCAATTTTCAAAGATCCTGCCTAGTTGCATAGTCCGGTGGTACTTTGCACCCATGAATCTTGTATCTAGTACCTGAATGTAATCTACTTTGAAGTGCCAAAAAGTGGAATATAAAAATCAGATAAATAAATAAAACAGCACCTAATTTTCAAAGGACAATTACAAGGGTACTTTTCCCTATGAAAAATGCCATGAGTAGAATGTACTCATGAACGTTGAACCTGCGATTTGTGCAGCTAGTTGATGGCTGTATCACAACTCTTGTATGTTTGAAAATCAAATATAAACATAAGAACATAAGAAACTGCCATGCTGGGTCAGACCAAGGATCCATCAAGCCCAGCATCCTGTTTCCAACAGAGGGAAAACCAGGCCACAAGAACCTGGCAATTACCCAAACACCAAGAAGATCCCATGCTACGGATGCAATTAATAGCAGTGGCTATTCCCTAAGTAAACTTGATTAATAGCAGTTAATGGACTTCTCTTCCAAGAACTTATCCAAACCTTTTTTGAACCCAGCTACACTAACTGCACTAACCACATCCTCTGGCAACAAATTCCAGAGCTTTATTGTGTGTTGAGTGAAAAAGAATTTTCTCCGATTAGTCTTAAAGGTGCTACTTGCTAACTTCATGGAATGGAATGCCCCCTAGGGGTTCAAAAGCCCACCCTATCCTTTTCCCCAGAATACCTCCTCTCAATGTGACTAAATATGTTCACAGTGGAAGCCTTGTATACTTTTAGCTGGACTGAGGAGGGCAATTGTCAGACAGGCCTATATACCTAGGTAACTGGCTTTGAAAATTGTCATCCTTATGTATATTTTTATTAATGCATAAATATTACAATCATGTAGGGATTTCATTTCAGTTTTTTTATTTATTTTTTTATCATTTTTTAATTTATATTTCCAGTTCATGAGCTTTTTTCATTTCTTTTTTATTCATTTCTGAAAATAGTGTGCACTATTCAGAGACAGTAGGTCATATTCACAAATATTTTCTGAAATAAATGAGCTGAACGTTTTCAGGATTTTTAGGGGATTGTGCATTTGTTTGATGGTAAAACTAACGAAAAGGAAAATGCCTGATTTGGTTTGGATTACCATTCATTTCAAAACCAATGTACATTCCCACCATTCTCTGTAAATAAGAATCATTGTATTTTCATTTGAATGATTATATTTAATATGTTTTGACATTGTTGCATCTGATTGGTAGGCATTCATGTCCTTTGACTTATGAAAGCATTTCCTTAAATTATATTTTAATCCCCATCTCTTATCATTTAGGAAACATTTTCAGACAAATGCCCATTACATTTTAATGATGCACGAGGGGCTTAATGCTTCAAGGGTTTACTAGACCACACTATGCTAGTGGAAAAAAGCCTTGTTAAATCAGGCTTAAGGTCATTTTCCATGTCTCATGAAATCCTAAAAGGAAGTTGCAAACTAAGAAGCCAGTAGCACACATAGAAAAATTCATCAATGCCTAAAATATGTTGCTAATCCCCCACCCCGATTCTTATGAAATAAAAAAGAGAAAAAAAAATCATAGCAAGTGTAAAGATATCAACAAGCAGCATGCTTCACACTGGGATTCTTCAGGGGGTTGTGTTCAATTGATAAATACATGTTTCATGTTTTATCAGCATTTGGGATCATTATGCAGTCTGACAGTGTGTGTTTCCATTTTTCCTCTCTGTAAGGCTTGGTTACGTTTTATCTACATAGCTAGAGCTAAATGACCAGGGAAATGTATGTTATTATTTATCTTGAAGAAGACATGAGCTAATGCACTCTGCTGTCTAACTGAGGTTGGGGTGATTTTATCACAACCAGCTCTGTACACATAGACCCAACTAGAGATCATATATTATACTAGTACTGTGCTGTGTACTTCATGAAAAACAATGTTGTTTTCAGTAATAACTTGAAAAATGGCTGCATTTGTAATTGCAAAATTGACCCTTAATAAATATAAATGTAAAAGTTGCTTGTACCTATTATAAAAGGGATAACTTTCAAAAGCATTTCCATAGGTAATAAAAAGTGCTTTAAATATGGAAATAGCGTGTTAAAAAATTGCTTGCCCAGTGTACAGGTTATACATTCATATAGCCTATATGCAAGTAAGCAGAAGCATTTTGGTGGTGGTGGGGGGAGTGGATTCAAGGATACATTTGCACTTATGCACATACGTTTGCTTTTTCAAAAGTATTTGTATACATTACCTTGAAAAAATTATACTCAGACAGGTCAATTTTAAAAGCAGCATGCATGCAGAAAGAAACACGTGCTTGTGGGCACTTGCGGCAAAGCTAAAGTATTTCGTATCATTCAAGCACATGCACGTGAACGATGTAAAATATGCCTATGTTTTTGTCATCAAGTACGGATGTATATGCGCATAGATCCATCGCGTTCTATACATGCGTGCTTTGTTTTTCACGTGCATGCACGCAAACACAAGGGTGAGACTTCCTGTTTCTGGATGTGCTTTCCAAAAATGCCTGCCAGAGCCAAGGCAGCCACATTTCACGACCAGAGACATCGCCCAACTGCTGACCCTGGTGGTGGATACCTCTTCCCAGTGCCTGGACAGAGGAGGCACCTGCGCAAAATGAGAAGGGCCTGGAGGGAGCTGCAGCTCGCCTTCAACCATGGGCTTTTTACCATCAGTGGGTAAGTTGAATGTGGTTACTGTGATAATCTCAGCTGTTGCATCAACAAGGCCTTAGAACAGTCCTCCAAGCGCTCATCTTTTCAAAAACCGACTGTTGTAACACCCTACTACTAGGTCTGCCTGGCTCCTCAATCTGATCCCTTCAGCTTCTACAAAATTCAGCTGGCAGAATTGTAACCAATACCAAAAAATTGGAACGTTACCCCAATATTAAAAGAGCTTCACTGGCTACCAGTTAACTTTTGGATCCAATTTAAAGCACTATCTCTAATTCACAAAACCCTGCATAGTGAGAAAATGGAATGGCTGTCTGCCACCCTTCACTTCCACACACCTCAAAGGTCAGCCAGATCAGCAAATAATGGAACACTGCCAATTCCTTCTCCAAAATCAGCTCACCTTAACACAGTAAGAGAAAGATCATTATCTATTGCAGGTCCACAACATTGGAACTCCCTACCTCAAAACCTAAGACTAGAAGCAGAAACCAGAACCTTCAAAAAAGGACTTAAAACCTGGTTATTTAAAGAAGCCTTTCCTGAACTAAATCTCTAAGCCCCCAGCAGAAATGTTATTACTTTTAAATTTGTATTCAGTTGCCTTTTAAGTTTTAAATTCTTTTAATAGATACACTTAGATGTTTTAGTCTTCTAATATTTTATTAAGTTCTTATTTTATTGACATGCTGTTATTTATTTTAAATGTTTTATCAATCATCTTATGTATTTCATTTTTCCATTTGCTTTTGGAAAGTCAAATGTTTAAATTTTGCATTTGATGATAATTTGTAAACTGATGTGATGTTTTTCGAACGTTGGTATAGAAAAATTGTTAAATAAATAAATAAGGGGGCAGTGGGGGTGGGGGGTGTCAGGGTATGGTAATTCCTGGGGTTGTATGCCAGTGGGCTCCATATAGTGTTATATTAAAAATCTATGTATGTAGACTGTAATGGTTTAACCTGACATTACTAGCATGGATGTTCATTGCTTTACTATGTCATACTAGGTCACAGACATATGGTAGGCCAGATTTGCATGAATGATTGAAGCTTTAGAGGCACAACTATAATAATGCTGTAAGGAAGAGATACTTGGGATGTGAATCGTTTTTTGACGATTTAAAAAAATTGTCAGATATTTTTTAAATCGTCAAAAATCGTTGAGTCGCGATACAATAGAAATTCCCCCAATTTATCGTGAAAAATCGTAAATCGGGGGAGGGGGGAGGGTGGGGAAAACCGGCACACCAAAACAACCCCTAAACCCACCCCGACCCTATAAAACTAATCCCTTACCTTCCCCCACCCTCCCGAACCCCCCCAAAACCTTTTACGAGTATCTGGTGGTCCAGTGGGGGCGTGGGGACCGATCTCCCGCTCTCGGTCCATCGGCGCCATTTTGGCTGCCACTCAAAAATGGTGCCGACGGCCCGATAAAAAAAAAACCCACCCGACCCTTTAAAAACGACCCCTTAGCTTCCCCCACCCTCCCGATCCCCCCAAAACATTTTAAAATTACCTGGTGGTCTAGTGGTGGTCCCGGGAGCGATCTCCCATTCTCAGGCCGTTCGCTGCCACTCATAAAGATGGCGCCGATGGCCCTTTGCCCTTACCATTTGACAGGGTATCCGTGCCATTGGCCGGCCCCTGTCACATGGTAGGAGCACTGGCTGGCCGGCGCCATCTTTAAAGATGGCCGCTGCCATTGTAAAGATGGCTGCCGCCATCTTTACAATGGCGGATGGCCGCCGCCATCTTTAAAGATGGCGCCGGCCATCCAGTGCTCCTACCATGTGACAGGGGCCGGCCAATGGCACAGATACCCTGTCACATGGTAAGGGCAAAGGGCCATCGGCGCCATCTTTATGAGTGGCAGCTGACGGCCCGAGAACGGGAGATCGCTCCCGGGACCACCAATAGACCACCAGGTAATTTTAAAATGTTTTGGGGGGCTAGGGAGGGTCGTTTTTAAAGGGTCGGGTGGGTTTTTTTTTTTTATCGGGCCGTCGGCGCCATTTTTGAGTGGCAGCCAAAATGGCGCCGATGGCCCAAGAGCAGGAGATCGGTCCCCGCGCCCCCACTGGACCACCAGGTAATCGTAAAAAGTTTTGGGGGGGTTCGGGAGGGTGGGGGAAGGTAAGGGGTTAATTTTAAAGGGTCGGGCCTCACTAAAAAAAAAAAATAACAATGTGAATCAGAAGCGATTCCGATTCACATCACCACAGATCAGATTTTTTTTCCCCCCTCTAGCCAAACCCGATCGTTAAGACGATCGGGCACACGATTCACATCCCTAAGAGATACTAATATTCTCAGGTATTAGAAAATGGTTTCAAGCTGATATGTCAAGCAATATCTTGCAAGCCAGCTCTTAGTCAGGTTTTCAGGGTAGTCACGATTACTCTGCATGAGACAATCTGACACTCACAGCTGCCTTTCTCACCTATTCATTATCATGCATGCTCCTAGAGGATATCCAGAAAACCAGCATGCCTAAGTGTGCCCCAATAAGAAGCACTGACCTATAGGATAGCAAACCATTAATGCATTTAGGAGTTGCAGAGTTCTTAGTACTCCACAAGACTATTCCCACTAGTTGCACTGCATAGCTACATGACTTATGACGAGGGGTATCATGGTCCTTCATAAAGGCTAAATGTCCATGTATACTGTAGGTGCATGAGCCAGCACACTACATCTATGTGCATTAACGGATTGGCAAGAGCACCAACTGAAATCACCTAGTAGTAGCTTACATTGTCACATACCAGTATGGAGGTCCCATTACAACGACAGAGTGCACTCAGTTTTTGCTTCCTATTTCTTTCCTATAGATCGAGGACCTCAGAAGAAGGCCTGGTGGTTGCACATCTGGAAGAGGCAGTGGCTGAATCGGCTGTGTGCTCAGCGGGATGGGGCTGGTGGTAAGTTATTATTTCAGCCTTCTGGGCACTGTCCACATAAATTAAATGTATCTCTAAGTATAAATGGACATCATTCTCAGACATGCTTTTGTTTTAAGGTGCTGCTGAAGAGATTGAAATGAAGGAAGAAGTGGAGGAAGAAGCACCAGCCCCAGTCCCCGCACCTGCAGCAGCCACCGCTGGGGGGAGAGGGTTTTGCTCCTCCCTCACCCCATCACCACCAAGGGAGGAAGCAGTGGCGATGGAGCCACCCCTTGTGCAAGAAGCATGCCCCGGGCCTACAGATGGGCCACACCCAGTTCCCCTTCCTGTAGGGCCTCCTCCTTGTTTTTGCCCAGGGAGTTATGGATGCAGAGATCCAATGCAGCCAGCCTTTGCTGGCCGAGGTAGGCATACATGGCCCTCTGCTTCTTCCATTACCCCCACCCCCAGCTCAGCAGCCAAGAGGCTCATCATCGGGAACACATGCTCCCGATGATGAGCCTTTGACATGGTGTGAGTTTCATGCTTTCCTGAGGGGAATGGCGGCGGAACAGACGGCTTTGCATGCCTACCAAAGGAGAGTGCTTGGGACGTTGGATGTGCACCTAAGGGCCTTACAGCTGCTGGGGGCAGCTGTAAAGGTCCTGGGTAAGCAGGATGCCACGTTCTGAGTACCCTCCTTCCTTCCTCCCTAACTCCCTAGGATGATTTTTTTTTACTGTTTTGTGTGCTATTTTGTCCCTAGATAGCCCCTCCCCTGTTCCTTTTGTTTTTATTTATATACATTATAAATAGTTCTGAAAATTTTTCAACAAAGAGTTTATATACATTATTCACCTGCTTGTGTTTCTTGAGTACCTACTGAGAGGAGGAAGGGGGAAGGCATTTTGGGAGAGGGAAAAACACACTGCAAAATTTAAAACTCCATGCATGTATTATGAGTTCGGGTACTTTATTTCACCTTCAAGAAATGTGCCAGTGGTCAAGGAGGGAGATTAATCTGCCAACAGAAGAGGTGTGCAGGCTTGAGAAGCATCTGCGCTGGAAGGAATTTCTGGAGCAAAATCACCATCTGCACATACAGCAGTGATGAGCGATGACATGGACATGCACCTGGTAGAAGCAAACATATAGCTTTAAAAAGGAATTACTTATCACACACTTCATTTCAACACTGCTTACACAAATTTAAGCAACAAAACATCTCAACCCACTGGAAAAAAATGGGAGGCCAAGTACTTTTTTAAGACGTTCACTGCAAAAAAAATCCAGTAAGAATGTACTGTTAGTGATGAAAAAAACATATTTCATTCATTCACAAGGGTTAGAACACTCAACTAACAACAACAAAATCAGAATTATTATAAAATTTGGATGATATAAAGAAAAGTCTGCTCAGTCAACCTGCTTGTTGAGGCCAAAAGAATGAACATGGTGAAAATCCATTTATGCTTATATCACAATAAATGAGCATAATGTTTGCCACTGTAAGCTCTCTTGGGGCTTATCAAGAACAGCAAAATGTTAGATTTTTGCAGTTATACTGTAGCAGTGAGCAATGTTCCACTAAAGGAGTTTTCATGGTCATACATCTAATACAACTGTGATGCTCCAAAATCTGAGTCCTGTGGCTCCCATTCTTATACACACAGAGATGGATATCCAGGCACCCATTCTCACCCTCACATACACGCATTCATATGCACACATAGAAAGATCACAAAAGCACCATATCACATGGATATTAACTGCCACTAATGCACATATTGTAGCAATATTCAACTTATGCCTGTGATGTATGTAAGGCCAAGGTGTCCAACTAAAGTCCAGGACTGCTGGTGAATAAACATTTGTTTGTGAATACTTTAACTCATGCTGGTTTTGCATGCCAGCAGCTCATCCTGCATTGCAGCTTGCTAAGCCATTCATGTTGCCATTCATGTTTTTAGTCTTCACTGTAATAAGCATTTTGGTCAGGCCCTAAGCTATGTCAAGATGAGGAATCCCTAATCTATTTTAAGGGGCCTTATAGCATTTACCAAAAATATTAAAAACTCGGTTAGTTATGTTTTTTATATTTACAGGCCCCTCATAATCTGAGGAATTAAACAATAGTTTAGTATATATGTAAGTACTGGTTTTTTTTTCTTTGTTTTGTATGGCGTATGTTGTGACAGAAAGTGAGCCTACAGACACATGCAGCCAGATCTAATATTTGAATCAGGAACCGCTGAATCCTAGACTGGGTATCTAAGCCTGTGAGCCATTTTAGACACACAGGTTAGGAAAGGCTGTACTGCCATATGAAGTCCCTGGGGGGGGGAGGGGGAATAACTAAATTGGATTTGGCGAGATATCCTTATATGGCAACAAGAAGAACCAGATCTGGGCATTGCCAATATGGTTTAATGCAGAAAGTCCTTGTATAATCACAGGAAGGAACATATAAGGCATGACCCAATTTGTTTTCATAAGGACCTTAACTGCTTTAAGGGGAAGAGTTAATTCCAATATACAGTAGGTCTCCAGGCCGAGAGTCAGAGTCAGACCCAGGTACAGAAGGAGATTGTATCCATGTCTGCAGAATCTTTAAAAGGTGATGCAGAATTGGAGGAGGGAAGGAGCCCGACACCAAAAAGTGGAAGTACTTTAGCTTTACATAACTCTGATTGTTGTATGTCCTTTCCTGACTAAATTGTATTCCAAATAGGAACCTAAGTTATAATTTGAAGACTGAGTGTACGTCTTCACCAGTTATTATTTTTGTGAAGCTAGTGTTCCTTGTACTTCCATTGACCAAGGGCACAGAATTCAAGTGCTTGGGGATAAGTTCAACTATATTGAATCTACTAATGCCTATCTTGTGCCCACTCACTTACCCTGAACAGCCACAAGCCAACCACACCCAATTTGACCAAAGAGTGCATAATGGAAACAGGGCCACGGCCAAATAAGTATTGGTAAGGGTGTGAAAATGAAGCAGATTTGTGAATGATGTGTAGTCAGTCATTTTTGGCTTTTTGCCTACACTTTACTCTGACAATGGAAATGGGATGGATCAGAAACTGGTTGACTGAAGATGACAGTGAGTAGTCATAAATGGAATTTATTTTGATGAGGAAAGAGTGATAAGTGGAGTGCTTCAGGGATGGGTTGAAATGGATCTGTTCAATATCTTTATGAGTGACATTGCAGAAGGGTTAGAATGAAAAGTTTGTCTTTTTACAAATGACAGTAAGATCTGCAACAGAGTGGATATGCCTGAAGGAGCGGAGAAAATGAAAACTGATGTAAGAAAACTTGAGGAATAGTCTCTAAAGTTTGGCAGCTGGGATTCAATGCCAAGAAGTGCAGAGTCATTAATTTGGGGTGTAGAAATCCAAAGAAGCTGTACATGACAGGGAGCAAAAGCCCGATGTGCACAGACTGGGAGAAAGACCTTGGCGTGATAGTGTCCAATTATCTGAAGATGGTGAAGAGATGTGACAAGGTGGTGGCTAAGGCCAGAGAGATAGTGGGCTGCATAAATAGAGGCGGTAATGTTTGCTGGTCGCGGAGTCATCTTGCGACCAACATCACTCACCCCACTAAGTCAACAGCCTTTGAAAAAACAGAAATGCTGCCTTGATGCTTACTAAAACGCTGATCCCTGGCTCTCCTAGGTGTGTGCGTGCATAGCGCAGCACCTTATAAAGTCTCTGCTGCGGTAAACATGGCTGCTGATCCACAACGGTTACGTCATGCGGCTAGGTATAAAAGGCTCAGCTACGCCCCAAGGGATTGCATCAGCAACAAGTTTTCCTGCTTTTCAGCAGTGCATGTTGCTCCTGCCAAGGCTCCTAATCCTCTTTGGTTCCTGATCTTGCCTTGGTTCCTGATCCTGCCTTGCTCAGTTTGTCTTGCCCAGCCCAGTCTGCTCTATCTTCATCCCAGTCCTTCTCCGTTCTCCTTGCCACTGACCTCTGCCTTGGACCCGGATATCTCCCTCTTGCTTGCCATCTGCCATTGACCTCTGCCATGAACCTGGATTTCCCTCTTGCCTGCTGCCTGCCTCTGACTTCAGTTACCAACTCTATCTATGACCAGCTTGCTGCCTGCCTCAACCTCCAGCTAACTCTTGCTTCTTGTCTCATGGCAGTCTGCCCAGACTTTGGCCTTGTTCCAGACTCTCACCATCTATACACCCTGAGGAATCCTTGCCTAAGTCCTGCTGGCCCTTGGAACCCAAAAGCTCAACCCATGGGAAATGGGGCTGGTATAGGTGTAGCTCCAGTCTGGTCTTTGCCCAGGGTACATTCACCAGCTGCCAGTGTGGGTCTAGTGGATTCTCCAAGTAGGCTGCGGTCAACTATGTCACAGCACAAGGGTCCATTATCCTTACAAAGGATAAAAGGAGATGGTAAAGCTCTTTTGTAGGTCATTGGTAAGGTCTTATCTGGTGTACTGTGTTCATTTCTGAAGACCCTATCTCAAAAATAATAGAGACAGGATTGAAGTGGGCCAGAGAAAGGCAACCAAAATGGTGTGGGGCCTGCACCAAAAAAAGTTATGAGGATTGAAGGACCTAAATCAGTAGTGTAGCCAGAATTGACGTTTTGGGTGGGCACAAGGTTAACAAGGGTGGGCTGTAGGCATGCATGTCTGAGACCTACTAGTTATATTCTTAATGATAAATAAATAATGCTGTATACTACACCTTACAATGGCTTTCTAAGTAGTTTACAACAACCATTATGCATCATGCATGAAACTTTAAAATATTTTACCTCAATTATTTCAAGCACTTACCAGGATTAAAAATGCTTTATTAATCTGTATTAATTTATTTTGATGTTATTGCAGTGCATCATGTAAAAAGCAAAGAAAATAAACAATCAGAGCCAATCAATCATGTCATAAAACAAACATTAATGTATTATTTCATGAATTATTTTTGCAGAAAGCCAGAAATCATCATAATTACAATAAAATATCATTAATCTTCAGAATAGGTGCAGAGCAGAGCTAGGACAATTCTCATAACAACTAACATGAAAAAAAAAATTCTAATTCTGGTGTCACCTCAGCAAAAAATATCCCTCCACTGCTATTTTGCAAAGTAACACAAACTCCTGCAAAGAAAGAGACATCTAGAACTTTGCCATAACATACAGTCTTAGCACTGACTCTCAGGATTCAAATAACAGCAACCTTATAAAAAGCAGCAATGCAAATACTACCAGGTCCTAGAAAATTAATACATCACCTACTGGAATAACAGAATAATCTGGACTACTACAGAGAAACTACATGCGAGTAGAAACACTACACTTCAGTCACACACACACAGGCAAAACAGAGACCGACCTTTACCTAATATAGAAATAAGAGACTACAAATTACAAACAGAAACATGCAGATAAATCCAAAATAAAAAGTTTGAGAAACTAGTCTCTGAACAGTGGAATACTGAAGAAAGAGCAAAATACAAAAATATAAGAAATGCACATTCCCTAAAGATGGTATATTCAAATTGCTAAAATCAAAATAATTGTTTTTACCTTTGTTGTCTGATCTTTGTATTTTTCTAATCAGTTGGTCCTGGTCTCTTTTTCCCATTTTTCCCTTGTTGCTCATTTCCTAATTCGTTTTAGTGTCTCTTTTCTCCTACTGTCTTCTTCCCTTGCTCCCTCACACTCACACACGCTTTCTCTCACAGACTCCCTCACACACACAAGCTCTCACTGTCATATGCACTCCCCCCACACAAACTCATATTCTCTACACACACACACAAGTTCTCACTCTCTCCCCCCCTCCCCCCAGGCTCCCATTCCTATGCACACACAGACCAACATCCAGGCTCCCATTCTTATACACACAGAGACGCATACCCAGGCACCTATTCTCACCCACACACACATACATTCAAGCTTCCATTCTCACCCATACACCCACACACACATGCTGTCACACAGACTTACACACATGCACATACATAGGATCTCACATAGACACACACCAATAGAACTACAAACATGAACACACATAGGGGTACATTTTAAAAAACAGCGTGCGCGCGTACTTTTGTTCGCGCACCAGGCGAGAACAAAAGTAGCCATGTGTATCTTATAAAATCTGGGGTCGGCGTGTGCAAGGGGGTGCACATTTGTGCAACTTGCGCTCGCTGAGCCCTGCGTGCGCTGCCCGTTCCCTCCACCCCTGCACCTTCCCCTCCCTTCCCCTACCTAACCCACCCCCCCCAGCCCTATCTAACCCCCCCTACCTTTATCGCACAAGTTATGCCTGCTTGAAGCAGGCGTAACTCGCACGTGCCGATGGTCTGCTGCCGCGCCATCACCCGACCCGGGGGCTGGTCCGGAGGCCTCAGTCACACCCCCCGGAACGCCCCCAGGCCAGCACCACGCCCCCCGGAATGCCCGAACGTCGTGCCGTCCCCCGACATGCCCCCCCGACACGCCCCCCTAGCAAAGCCCCGGGACTTACGCACATCCCGGGGCTTGCGAGCGCCGCCGAGCCTATGCAAAATAGGCTCGGCGCGCATAGGGGTTTTTTTTTAAAGGGTTACGCGCTTAACTTAAGCACGTAACCCTTTTAAAATCCCGCCCATAGGATCTCACAGACACACATGCACACACAAACAGGCTCCCAGACCCACACAGGCTCTCACTCATTCACACATACAAACAAGCTCACACACATCATGGTCTTCTGTTAACATTGAGCCATGGTGTGTTGAGCTCTACCATGGCCCCAAAGGCCTCCTGCTATCTTTGGGCCATACTATCCACCGATCTTCCTGCTTCCTGCTTCAATTCTACTCCCTACCTCCCCCAAGCAGGAACATCAGTGGGCGATATGGCAGCAGGCAAGACTGCGGGCCGCCGGCTGGTTAGACTCTGCCGGCAGCCCGCGGCCTCTCCTGCTGTTGCTGGCCCGCTGCCTCCCCAGGTGTGCCATGCACATCCGGTCATGCCAGGCTTGGCCTTGCAGCTCCAGCTCTCCTCTTCACCATCACGGAGATAGAATCCCGCGATGGTCTTGCAGTTCCGGCCCTCCTCTTCACCGTTGCGAGGATGGGATCTCAATATGGCCTTGCAGCTCTAGTGCTCCTCTTCGCTGTCGCGGGTATGGGATCCTGCAATGGCATTGCTCTAACAGGCCTCTTCCGGTTGGGTGGGCCTGGATCCAAATTGGTTGGATAACTGCCCACCCAGGCCCACCCATGGTTACACCACTGACCTAAATATGTATATCCTGGAGGAGAGGAAAGATAGGGATGATATGATACAGTTTTTTAAATATCTAAAAGGTATTAAAAATGTACAGGAATCAACCATTTTTTGATGGAAAGAAAACTGTAGAAGCTCCAAGAGGGTTGAGTCAGGACCAATGTCAAGAAGTATTTTTTCATGGAAAGCAGAAGTAGTAAGGACAAAGATGGTAATGGGATTAACACAGAGAATTCCTAGTGGATAAATGATAGAGACAAACAAAAGGATAGTCTGTTTTGACTAGGAGAGCTTAAACAGAGCAACAATTACCCTACGAATAAAAAACAAAACAAAATAAACAATCTTGCTAGGCAGACTTGATGGACCACTTGGGTCTCTTTTTGTTGACACTTACTATCTACCTTATAAATGGGCCATGACCGACGGCCCGCAAATGCGCAGTAGAGCACAGCTCTACTGCGCATGTGCGGGCAAGTACGTTGGTCTTAGCCAGCGTCAAAAAAAAAAAAAAAACATGGGCGGCGGCGGTGGTGCGGGAGGGGCATCGGCAGCGGTGGGGTGCGGGCGGCTGCGGTGTCGTGGGGGCAGCGAGTGGCGGGCGGCAGCGGTGTCGGGGGCGAGGCGCGTAATGACGAGAGGCGAGGCGGATCGGCAGCTGGCGGCCAGTAGCGAGGGACGGGAAGGAGAGAGAAAGGAGGGAGGGACGAACTGAGGGAGGGAGGGACCTGAAGTGGGGGGAGGGAGGTGACATGAGTGAGTGAGAGGGAGGGAGGCGACTAGAGTGATGAGTGAGGGAGGGACTGAGTGGGAGGGAGGTAAGGGGGAGGGACTGAGTGAGAGGGAGGGAGGGACTTGAGGGGGAAGGGACTGAGTGGGAGGGAGGTAGGGGGTGGTGGAAGAGTGAGAAATGAGGGAAAAGAGGTGAGAGACAGGGATGGTGAGTAAGTGGAAGGGTTAGAAGTTGTGGAGCAGAGAAAAAGGGAGTGGAGGAGGGCTGAGGGAGATGGGATTGAGACAGGGTGGGGAGTGACTGAGGGAAGGGGAGAGAGGTGGGAGTGACTGAGGGAAGGGGAGGGAGGTGAGAGTGAGGGGAAGGAGGCAGTGGGAGACAGAGAGTGAGTAAGACTGAGGGGTGGGAAGGGGGTGAGTGACTGAGGGGGAAGGGGGAATGAGGGAGAAAAAGTGTAGGAGGGGTGCTGTTTTCGAAAATGGACCGAAAACAAAAATGTAATGTAGCCCGTTGTGACGGGCTTAACGGCTTGTGTTACTATATTACATATTGGGCCACGTCAGCTAATTGTGGTTCCTCTACTTTTCTCTATGGGGTTCTGGCATATTCATAACGGAATAATGAGGTTCATACATATTATAATGAGGCTAAGGCTTCATTATGCTGCTATTTGGTCTCCTATACACAGCCCCTGTTTAAAATGTTTAACTTTTTGCTTTTCTTGAATAGCAATTTTCTTTGGTCTCCTTTCTGCCCTCATAGTGGGTAAATCAACCTCTTAGGATATAAAGAATTCTGAAAGGTATGTAGGATGAATTTAAGAGAATGAACTCTGCAGGAAAAAAATATAAAATATTGCAATAAAAGGTGAATCATGTTCCCTTTTTTTAAGGTTCAGTTACCAGTTTTTGCTTTTTAATAGTTGTTTCCTATCCTTACTAGGAAAAGAGGTTCGGTCCTCTCTAATGAGAATGGGGTGGTTTGAGCACTGGTTCTAAACTGTTTTAAAAGGGGGTAACTGTGTAATAGTACGCATAAAAAAAGTCAGCAAATATGCATTTGTTACGCCAGTTTTCAAAGTAAACTTACGCATGAATGTTCGCTTTGAAAATTATCCCACAAAATCTGCAAATTTGTGTGTGGCTAGTTTTTGTGGGATTATTTGTGTGATAATCCAAAAGTATGCATGCAAATCCAAACCCCTTCCCCACTTTCTTTCACTCTCGTTCTCTTGCTTGCCATTGTCCATATCCTCATCCTCTCCTACAAAACACAGTAATCAGAGAGTACTACCTGCCAGGGGTCACTTTGGGCCATCCCCTACTTCCCAGCTGCATTTGGGCAGTTTCCATCCAGCTACAATCATGGAACTAACACTAGATAGGAATAACCATCTCTCCAGAGCTGCCAAATGCCTGTGAGTGAACTTCAGAACAGGTTTACATTGCTTCTCCAGTCTACACAGGCTTGGTTACCCCGCCTAGCTGTGGTAAATTCAAGAGCATTTCCATTTGTAGAACATCAGAAGTACAATTACAAAAGTATGCATTTAAGAAGTGAATGCATTCCTCCTGCATCCTTGGTGCATGATATATATTTTTTCTTTCAAGGGGTGAGTGCTTGTTGCAGCAGCAGACACAAAAATAGCTGTGTCTGCCTTAAGCCCTTGTAATGTCACCCTTGCTAGCCATCAGTTATCCCAGTGTTCCTCTGAAATCTGTGAGTCTTAGCAGGATTTCATTCTTCTAGGGCTCAAGCTGAGAGAAGACTAGGGAGGAGGCAGCCTAGGAAGAGGATGACAAGGGTGAAAGTGCCAGGAGCATGGCATCATTTTAAGTTACTTCACTTGATATGCCACCTTTAGATATGCCTTTAAATTATTTTGAAAAAAGTTTTTGTTTTAGTAAATTTTATTAAAACACACCTACGTGTCCCAAACCTAAAAAGTTCATAAATATATTCTTATTATTTTATTTTAAATATTATATAAGTGTTAGGTGATGCTTCATATAATGGACAGAACACCCAACCGTGGTGTCTGACTCAATTTTGTGATATAATCATGAGCACCACCCTCCACCACTTAAATCTTTTTTTTGTTTTTTATAAATAATTTATTAGAAAACTCCTCATTTTGTAATTATTTTAAAAAAGAGTTTCACCTAACCTATTTTCATATTGTGTCTTGATGTTGACCTAATAGATCTTAATGTTTCATCGGAAAAGGTAGGCAAAAGCATATATTTGAAACACTCGATGTGCAACAAGGAAGTCAGGTCGCCATTCATTAAAGAGCAAACGTTACTTAGCTTATGGTGCTGTTACAATCAAAGTCCTTGGAATCCGTCTTAACAGCGGCACTTGCCCCAACCAGGCCAAGTTTCGAAAAATCTTCTTCAGGAGAAGCCACTCAAATAACGTCCAAAATGGTATAATGTTTTAGCCTTTTTAAATTCATTGGCGAGCTCGCCCAAGCGCTGCTCCCTCCGTTTCCATCTCCAAAAAGATGGCGAACCCATTCATTCCTTGTTAGCGTCCCCAATTTAAAGGGAAAGACCATCACATAACTGCATTCATGGCTAGTTGTCAAGAAAAAGGCTGCTCCTTCCGGGAACAAACTCATAGGAGGGATGACCAGTCAATCAAATCGTTCAGTCCTGTGGGTGCCTCCGTTTTCAATTTGAAAATCCAAAACTGCTCCAAAACTGCTCTCTTCGATTCAGATTGAATCGAAGAGAGCAGTTTTGGATTTTCAAATTGAAAACGGAGGCACCCACAGGACTGAACGATTTGATTGACTGGTCATCCCTCCTATGAGTTTGTTCCCGGAAGGAGCAGCCTTTTTCTTGACAACTAGCCATGAATGCAGTTATGTGATGGTCTTTCCCTTTAAATTGGGGACGCTAACAAGGAATGAATGGGTTCGCCATCTTTTTGGAGATGGAAACGGAGGGAGCAGCGCTTGGGCGAGCTCGCCAATGAATTTAAAAGGCTAAAACATTATACCATTTTGGACGTTATTTGAGTGGCTTCTCCTGAAGAAGATTTTTCGAAACTTGGCCTGGTTGGGGCAAGTGCCGCTGTTAAGATGGATTCCAAGGACTTTGATTGTAACAGCACCATAAGCTAAGTAACGTTTGCTCTTTAATGAATGGCGACCTGACTTCCTTGTTGCACATCGAGTGTTTCAAATATATGCTTTTGCCTACCTTTTCCGATGAAACATTAAGATCTATTAGGTCAACATCAAGACACAATATGAAAATAGGTTAGGTGAAACTCTTTTTTAAAATAATCACAAAATGAGGAGTTTTCTAATAAATTATTTATAAAAAACAAAAAAAAGATTTAAGTGGTGGAGGGTGGTGCTCATGATTATATCACAAAATTGAGTCAGACACCACGGTTGGGTGTTCTGTCCATTATATGAAGCATCACCTAACACTTATATAATATTTAAAATAAAATAATAAGAATATATTTATGAACTTTTTAGGTTTGGGACACGTAGGTGTGTTTTAATAAAATTTACTAAAACAAAAACTTTTTTCAAAATAATTTAAAGGGATTCCTTAAATTAAAATAACAATTTTGTAGTTGTGTGGGTTATTAGATTAATGTTATATGGGTTACCCCCACAGTTTGTGGATAGATAGTGATAGGTTGTAACCTTTAGATATGCAGCAAAGCAGTTAGAATTAAAATGCAATATCCAATAATAACTACAATAAAAAATTATAAATGCAATAAAATAAAACATAATTACAGACAACTCAATCAGCATACAAAGCAACTCCCCATAATTAGTTTACAAAGACTTGGTGAAATAGCAGGTCTTTAAACCCTTTTAAAATCTTACAAGATTATCTTCAAGAGGTAAATCAACGGGTAAAGAATTCCACAATGCTGGGGCCCTATAGCTTAAAGCAAAATCACAAGCCAAATTTCTACAGGAAAAGGCATCTACAAAAAAGTTCTGATTGAGAGGCGCTCAGAGATCTCCCTGGAACATAGAAAATTAATACATTTGTTAAATACTTGGCCAATATGTAATGCCTTAAAGGCAAGAATAAAAACCTTAGGGGTAGATTTTAAAAAGCCTATGCACGTAAATCCATTGGATTTACGCACGTAGGTGGGGTTACGCGGGCTGGGCCTATTTTATAAAGGGGCAGGGTGGGGCCAGAGGTCTCTGGCACAGCGTCCATTTGCTGCTGTGTCGGAGGATTGCGTGCCGGAGGCAGACGCAACAGGTAAAATAAAGTTGGTTTTTTTTGGGGGGGGGTAGGATAGGGCTAGGGTGCAGGATGGTTAGGAAAAGGGGACGGGAGGTTAGGTTAGGGGGTTGGGAAGTTCCCTCCAAGGCCGCTCCGAAATCGGCCTGGGAGAGAACGGGGGAAGGCTGCGGGCATCGGCGTGCGCAAGTTGCACAATTGTGCACCCCCTCGCACGCACCGACCCCCAATTTTATAACATGTGCACACCTGTGCGCACATGTTATAAAATCGGGCATCCATGTGTGCGCGCCAGGTAGCGCACGCGTAGGGACACGCGCGTGCAACCTTTTAAAATCTACCCCTTAGTCTATATAAAACCAGAAGCCAATGAAGTTTGATCAGAATTTATCTTTTGATCATACTTCCTTAAGTCTTAAATAGCCTTTGCCACAGTTTTCTGCAAGTGTTGTAACCTCTTCAAAGAGGCTATAGGAAGACCCTGATAAAGCACATTGCAATAATCCATTTGGCTAAGCACTAAAGCAAGAGACAATTTGGCAAGATCAGATCTAATTAAAAAAATAAAAGGTTTCAAATGGTGGGTAAAACTCAGATAATAAAACCAAACATAAGCCAGTGTTGCAAGTTGCTGGTTCATAGAGAAACAGGAGTCAACATCCAAAATAGAAATCACATCTTTAACAGTAATAGAGGAACTTAACATAACAGGAGGGACAGCTAGCATCTCCTTTGTTCTACTCATCCATAAAACCTCAGATGTCTTTGGATTAATCTTGAGTTCATAAGAAGGTAGCCACAATGTTAATATTCCTGAACTACTCAAGATTAGGTTGATGAATATGTGCAACCATTTGAATATCATCTGCAAACATAAATAAATAAATTATCTCAGAGCTTCCATTGTATCATTGGATTTTGAAACTAGTCTTTCTCTAGTATTGTATTCATGTTACATGTTTTTCAAAAATGCAATAAAAAATAAAGTTAAAAAGAGACAATTCTATTAGTAGAACTTATTAAAGTGATATCACAGAAGAAAAATGGGTAGGCAGTTTCATATTTTTCCTCTCAGGTTAAGAAGAATAGAAACCATCAGATCTATTTTTCCTGCTGGACGATTATAGCAAAGAAAAAGACAAGTAAATTTACTTTCCTCATTTTAAGCAATAAATATACAGTACTTTCTTTCCAGTCAATGTCTTTACTACAAAAAAATTCACCCAAATAAGTGAAAGTGAGAAATAAATATATCATTATTCTCACTGTAGAAGTCTCTGTCTCATAATCTAATCAGTATGTGCACTAAATTAACTGGGCTACACCATCTGTTCTTCCTTTGATGCAGGCCAATAGCATGTTATTCTTCTTCTTTTTTTTTTTTTTTCTGAACAGGAATAGACTCAGGAGTGAAAAAAGAAATATATAGTACAGCCTCACAGTGGAGATGAGGAAGATAAAGATAGCTGTTCTTCTGCTTGTTTTCTGTGTTGCATGATGTAACTGTATTTTTAATTACTATAAAATCAGAATAAATATACACTATCCCCTTTTTCCTATGTTTTGCCATGGATGCCATCCATGTTATTTAATTTTCTTCTAGAAATATTAATTACAGTTAATTATGCACTGCTTTGAATTTCTGTGATCTACATCAAATATGACTTAATTTGCCCCAATTCTGGTACAACGATTTGTCTTTCTGTTAACAATATATAAATAATTTGTGGGTTTGTTTGCATGACAATTGTTTCATTTCTCAGTAATGGTTTAGGAAGAACAATGATCATCTTATTCTTGCCAGTGTATTAACTGTAACTGTGATTTACATGCCTGAGTTACACTGGGTTGAGAAATAGACAAATCAGTTTGAATCTTTATCAGAAATACCTTGGTTTAACCTCCTCTTAAAACAAAATAGCAAGAATGAGTTTTCTGTCAGCCAGATATGTAATGCACTCTGTTTCGGCTACAGTAAATAATTGATTTATTTTTAATTTCTATGTTTATTATACTGAGCATAATGTGACTGACTGAACCACTAAATGAAAGTTACTTGCCTAGTGACAAGACTTTGATGTTGGGAATATAGTCCTTCTCTGTTAAACTATAGAGTTGATTATCGTAGCAGTGATCCATGCGAACAAAAAACAAAGCCTGATGCTGAGCCATAGCCAGGCCATATGGCACCTTTGGCCAAGTGAAAAAATACACCCTCATCCTGAACACAACATAACACCATGAGGTGAGAGACTCTTAAATGTACAAGTCTCTAATTTTTATTTTCACCCAGCAGCTTCCCCCTGCTTCTTTGGGCTTCTAGCTCGATCGGAACCAGTACAGAGATCCTGGTGCCAGAGCCTTCATTCATAATTACCAGGGATTTTTTCCCCTTATTTTATTTCCTCTCAAAAGTCTACTCCAGCCATTGCAGTGTCAGTGCAACAAAACTGCATACCTCGATGAATAATGCTAATTTGTTTCAATTGGGGCCTCCCCCAAATGAAACGAACCCCATTCATTTGTTTCATTTTAAGCTAATGCATTAGGCGTAGACCAAAGCAGAAGCTACAGCCTCTGCCCGAGCGCGACATCAGCACCTCTCCCTAGGCCCAAAGCAAGGGCCTCAGCCTAAAGCAGGGCAATGGCATAGGCCCGAGCACAGTGCTGGGGTCTCAGTAGAGGCACATACTGATGCTGGGGCCTTGGTCAAGACACCCAAAAGTAAAAAAAAAAAAATTAAAAACTTACCTGATCTGTTGGGTATCTGATGAAGGCCAAGTCCTGACATTGGGGCCTTGGCCTGGACCCAGGATCAATGCTACCACATGACCCATAGGCCAGATCCCAATGCCTGATCCTCAGCCTAGGCTGGAGCTTGAGCCAAGGCCTGACACTGTGACCCAACCTGAAGGCTGGGTCCTGGCACCTGAGCCTCAGCCCAAGCCCAGGCCCAACGCTGCACCCTGATGCATAATACAGGTCCCAATGCATGGGCCTCAGCCTAGGCCAGAGCCCAAGCCCAGGCCCAATGCATAGACACAATCTGGAGGCTGGGTCCTGGCACCAGAGCCTCAACCCGGACTCATGCCCGATGCCACGACCCAACCTAGAGATCAGGACCTGACACCTGGACCTCGCCTAGCTCAGAGCCCAAACCCAGGCCGGGTCCTGGCACCGGGGCCTCGGCCCAGACCCAGGCCCAACGCTGAGGCTTAGGCATGGACCCAAGCCTGAATCCAGGGCTTTGGCCAGGAGGCCAGGTACTGACACTTAGGCTTTAGTCCAGTTTCAGGCCCAGGTCTTGGAGTCCAGGTCTGGGAGCTCTTCAGCTCCTCTTCTTTCTTCAGCTCTTGAATGCCAAATGGGTCCAACACATTCACCCCAGTGGATGGAGCCATTTTGATGTATGACAATGTGTATGATCTCCTGGGTGAGGCCCCGACATCGGGCCTGGGCCTAGGTCCCGGTGTAGGAACCCAGTCTCCAGGTCAGTCATGGCATTAGGACTCAGCCTCCGAGTAGGCTTGCAGCATTGAGCTTGGATCCTGGCCGAGGCCCCAGTGCTGGGTCACGGTGTCAACCCTGGCTTTGGGCTCTGGCCTAGGCCAAGGCCCAGGTATTGGGACCCAGCCTACAGGTCATGTCATGGTGTGGGCCTGGGTCTGGGCTGAGGCTCTGGTGATGTGACCCTGCCTCCAGGTCAGGTTGCATTGTCGGGCCTGGACTTGGGTTCTGGCCTAGGCCGAGACCCAGGCTTCAGGATCTGGTCAGTGTGCTACAGCAGTCAAAAAAGCAAACAGAATGTTAGGAATTATTAGGAACGGAATGGTTAATAAAACAGAAAATGTCGTAATGCCTCTATATTGCTCCATGGTGAGACCGCACCTTGAATACTGTGTACAATTCTGGTCACCACATCTCAAAAAAGATATATTTGCGATGGAGAAGGTACAGAAAAGGGCAACCAAAATGTTAAAGGGGATGGAACAGCTCCCCTATGAGGAAAGGCTGAAGAGGTTAGGGCTGTTCAGCTTGGAGAAGAGACTGCTGAGGGGGGATATAATAGAGGTCTTTAAGATCATGAGAGGTCTTGAACGAGTAGATGTGAATCAGTTATTTACACTTTCGAATAATAGAAGGACTAGGGGGCATTCCATGAAGTTAGCAAGTAGTACATTTAAGACTAATCAGAGAAAATTCTTTTTCACTCAACGCACAATAAAGCTCTGGAATTTGTTGCCAGAGGATGTGGTTAGTGCAGTTAGTGTAGCTGGGTTCAAAAAAGGTTTGGATAAGTTCTTGGAAGAAAAGTCCATTAATGGCTATTAATCAAGTTTACTTAAGGAATAGCCACTGCTATTAATTGTATCAGCAGCATGGGATCTTCTTAGTGTTTGGGTAATTGCCAGGTTCTTGTGGCCTGGTTTTCCCTCTGTTGGAAACAGGATGCTGGGCTTGATGGACCCTTGGTCTGACCCAGCATGGCAATTTCTTATGTTCTTATGTTCTTAGTGCACCCAGAAGTTGTGTGCTGCCACCAAGTCCCAAAGTACTCTAGAAAAGGACAATCTATAAACTGCCATGATACTTCTTTTCATGAGGGAGCAAGCTGGGCAGTCCAGCCAGTGGGAATATCCCTTTCCAGACAGCACACAGCTTTGGAAAGTAACAGGAACTGTAGGAGAGGGCCTAATCTCTCCCTTCTGAAAGAAGGATATTAGTTTACTCTGCTATTGAAGCTCATGCTTGCATTTTATTATCGAGTGAACACATTTACTTTGCTAATCTATTAACTGAATGTATATTTGTTGCTGTATGCAGATATACCTATTGAGTCCTCCCCTAGCTATAGGCTATTTTGGGGCCCCCACATAGTAGCCTCCTATAGTAGAGAGGTGCACTAATTTTTTTTTTCGGGTCGCTATCTGTCAAATTTTGTTTTGGTTTTTTTTTAAATTCTTTATTTATATCTTTGTCCAGATTAAATTTTACACATTTATATCTGAGAAATACATGGTTATTCAGAGAGAAGAAAACAAAAGTTTAACATAGTCAATCAAAACGACATTATACAAACTCTGTATCCATTTAACCAAAAATCATTATGGATAAAGAAAAAATCCTATGTTAATGTTTGAGAGAAAAACTTGCATAACTTTTAAATATCAAAGAAATGCCTAATCACAAATTTGCAGCATATACTTGTCTTTTAAACTATAGAGGCATTTTAAATCATGGACTATTTTTTGCTTCAAGAAAAACTTTCAATTGTTCAACTGAAAAAAATATATATATTTCTGGGCCCTTTTTTAAAACACACTTGCAGGGAAATTTTAACAAAAAGGAAAAACCTAAATCAAGCGCTGCTTGACGTAGGGTTAAAAAACTCCTACGCTTTGCTTGCGTTATAGGGGCCAGATCTGGAAAAATCTTTATTGTTGCATCCATAAATGATACTGGAAATAGCTGGAAATACTTTTTCATAATTACTTGTATATCCATCTGAGTTATAAACGATACTAGTAATGTAGCTCTATCCATTATTTCAATGGATGAGCTTTCTAAGATTTCAGTCAAATTTTCTTGTAAATTCGGTTTAGTCTTTGCTGGTCCAGGTTTAGACAGAAAATAGCATTTATTGATAGAGGGCATATTTTCTTGTGAGAAACCCAATGATTTTTGAAGAAAAGCCTTTAATGTTGTAAATGGTATTTCTCCCAATACCTTGGGAAAATTTAATATCCTGATATTTAAGTGTCTATTACAATTTTCCAAAGTCTCCAGCCTTCAATCTATTGCTTCCCGATCTGTAACTGTTGCAGATTTAAATTTCATATTTTCCTTATCTTTCCCCTCCAGGACTAAAACCTTATGCTGTAAAACATTTACTTGAGATTGTATTTCCGTAGTTACTGAATCACTCTGACGAATAGAATGGTCCATTTTAGTATTTAAAGTATTAAGAGCTTTCATTAGTCCAGCCATTAAATCCCATATAGTATCAAGCGTTACTACTTCAGGACGAGTTGGTATTACTAGGGGAGTAAACTCACGGGGTTTTTCTCGCAGTAATTGCAGGTTTGCTGCGAGTGGTATCCCCCCCACCGCCCCTATCTCCACCCGAGTACCTGATGTTCCAGCGTTGTTGTTATTTATCACTTCTTCCAGTGCAATTTCTCCTTGCTCTGGAGTTCCGGCCAATGATGTTCCCTCTGCTAATACCCCGATGTAGTACTTTCAAATTGTGGTACCGGGTGGGAAAAGGCTCCATCTCTAAAAGTAGGTGCTTGTCTAAGATCTGGACTCAACAATGTCTCCTCCAGTAACAGTGGTCCTCTCTCACCAACTGTTACAATGGGCTCCTCAACTCGTGGACTTTCTGCTGGAAAACTCAAAAAGCGTGTGATTTCCTGCTGCATTATTGGTGAAGGTAGCGGTATGCTTGGGTACACACGTACCTTTCCTTTTCGCTTTGCTGGCATCTAAGAAGGATAAAAATAACAAAAAGCAGGAAGTTACTCACTCTGAGTTGTGCTTTCGGCCATCTTGGATTTACTCTATCCTTTCCCTTAAGGTTGCGATAAGACCAGCATAGAAGTTCCTCCTCCCAAGCCGAACTAAGTCCGGACGAAGCTGGACAAAGCCGTGCGCACCCCTTAGGTGCGCACGGCTTTGGTGGCGCGCCGGCGGCGGTGGTGCGCCGCTGCCTCATCGGTTTTCTTCTCGCGGCTCCTCCCTCTCAGTTACGTCAGCTGGGCAAGATGTTCCGGTGCAGGAAGTCGGACCAGCAGCCTGGTCTCACGCTCTCCTCAAGCGCCGCCGCGTCGGTTTTCTTCTCGCGGCTCCTCCCTCTCAGTTACGTCAGCTGGGCAAGATGTTCCGGTGCAGGAAGTCGGACCAGCAGCCTGGTCTCACGCTCTCCTCAAGCGCCGCCGCGTCGGTTTTCTTCTCGCGGCTCCTCCCTCTCAGTTACGTCAGCTAGGCAAGATGTTCCGGTGCAGGAAGTTGGACCAGCAGCCTGGTCTCGCGCTCTCCTCAAGCGCCGCTGCGTCTGTTTTCTTCTCGCGGCTCCTCCCTCTCAGTTACGTCAGCTGGGCAAGATGTTCCGGTGCAGGAAGTCGGACCAGCTACCTGGTCTCGCGCTCTCCTCAAGCGCCGCCGCGTCGGTTTTCTTCTCGTGGCTCCTCCCTCTCAGTTACGTCAGCTGGGCAAGATGTTCCGGTGCAGGAAGTCGGACCAGCAGCCTGGTCTCGCCAAATTTTGTTTTTATAATGGTTCGAGAGGTGTTTATTTCATGTTTCTCTCATTTTGGAGTTAGTGCACATTAACTAATAGTGCGCACTAACTCTAAAATGAGGGAAACATCCAGTTAATGTGCTCTAAGTCCTATTAGGGTGCACTATCTCCAAAATTAGAAAACTAGGTGGTGCGCACTGATGGACTTAATGTGCACTAACAATGTTCCTAATCGCATTGTAAATAGTTAAACGTTCCTATTCATATCGTAAATGTTAACTGTTCTAAGTTAGACTGTAAAAATAAATAGCCCATGCCTTATTTACTGTTCTGTTCACATGTGAACCGATGTGATATCTCGATCGAATGTCGGTATACAAAAAACAAATAAATGACATCTAGTTAGTGTGCACCAGAGTCCTGTTAGTTGGCACTAAGTCAGTAAATAAGAACATTATAGTTAGTGCGCACTAAGTACATTAGTGCTCAGGGCGGAGTCGGCCCCGGAAGAGGAGGAGTCACTGGGGACACATCGCTGGCGGCGAAAGGTTAGATTCCTTATTGCTGCCGGCTTTCGCGCCGAATAACTACACGCGGAGGTGTGATTGCTGCCGACTATCGCAGGACCGGCCCCCGGTTACCACCGGATTCTCTAAGGTCTGTGACTTTAGAGAATCCAGGCCTAAGTCTCGTTAGTGCACACTAACATAAAATACAAAATTTCACGAAATTTTGTTAGTTTTTTTTCGTTTTGGGGTGCTCCAGAAACATGACAAAATAGACTATTTTGTTGCCATTGTCTATTTCATTTAAAATGAATGCACATCCTTTTCCCATGCATACCTTAACATGCCCCCCCATCCCCACATTCCTATAGTGCCTGCTAGGGATCCCCCCATTCACACCCTAAATTGCCTCTACCTGCTATCTATTTACCCCATATGGGTATGATACCAGTTGATTAAATTCATGGTGGTGAAATTGAGCTGCCCCCCTACTGTGGCATCTTAGAATGAGCCCGTCTTGGAAAAAATGAAAGTTGTGTGTCATCAAAGCATACAGATGCATGAAACATACAAAACTGCATGCAAATGAGAAACCATGTACAAATGTACATGCAATATGCTTGTAAAGGTTATGCATATATTATACCATGCGTGCACTTGCATGCACATGATATAAAATTAATTTACATGAACCCATATGTGTGAGATTATGGGCTTGCACGCAATTCTTTTAAAGTTATCCTTCCTGTGTGCTGGTATTTCTTAGGAAGAAGCCTTTTAAAAAGCTGCTTTTCCTTCTTCAAATACTGTAGGTACAATAGTAAAAAAATGTTTTAAAATGCTATATTTGTTTGAATATAAATGAAACTTGAAAAGAAAGGAGAAAAATAACCTGGAAAAATAGCTTTGTCCTTTAGGAGTTGGAGGGCAATCTAATGTTAAGGTTAAGCTCTCCCTCATTGCATTTTAAAATTTTGATTTTCTGATTTTGCTCTTTGCTTTAATCTTGTTGCATGTCTTATGCCACTTTGTTAGTTTTACAGTGCAGGAAGGCATAGATTTCTGTTATGACAGTGGATTCCTTCCAAACAGATAGACATTGAAGGGGTAGGGAAGATATTTTGCAGATAGACCGATGCAATACCATGGGCTAGCCGTTGTGCATTGGACGCGTGATTGGACGCTGTGATTGGACGCTGTGATTGGACACGTGTTTTGGAAGTGTGTCCATAACCTCCGAACTAATATGGGGATTAGCGCATCCAAAACGCATGTCTAAATCACCTCATAGCTAATAGCGCTCATCACATGGAAATTCATGTAGATGAGGATATTAGCTAATCCCTGCGATTCAATAAATTTTCCGCATGGTGAATGCACCCTTCCAGTGTATCAAATTTTACCCCAGCCCAGGGCTGGCATAAAGGTATGCTACACTCAAGGGTGCATTGAAAAAAAAAGAAAAGTCCTACTTTCTGTGATTCCTCCTAATAGTATCGTAGCGATACTAAGTAGGAAGAACCAAATAAAGCAGTATTTATTTAAAAAAAAAAATTCTGGACGTCCAATAAACACACAAGATGCACAGTAAATGCCAGTAGTGGGAGAAAACGAATGCTCGTAGATTGAGCATCTGTTTTCCCAACCCACTTGACAGCCACTTTTCCTGTGCGCCTGATGCCGAGGAGGTGCTAGGGACACATATTTGTCCCTAGCACCTACCTTTTTATTGTGACCCCCTCATTTAAATATTGGATTGCATGCCCAGGAGATGTGACTGGACGTGTAAGGAAAGCGGGCGCTCAACACTGAGTGCCCATTTTCTGTGCACATTTATTGCATCGGCCCGAAACAGTAGAATATTAATACCCTCTACTTAGAAGATTCACCTCAGATATAGTGAACTGCCAGCCATCAGATATTGCATATGTCATGCATCTGTATGCTAGTAAGTTATTCATCAATCACTGTTTCCTCTAAGCTACATGGGTGACCTCTGTCTAATTACTGGGGATAGTCCACCCGTCTTGCACTTTAAACTGCATAAGGCCCTATAGTCTCGCAGGAGTTTCCAATCCTGTACAGTTCAAACTGCAAGATGTCTGGAACATACCCAGCAATTAATCAGGTATCAGTAGTCCCTCGTGCAGCTTTTAGGGAATGTTGGTTGCAGATGAAGAAAGGCTAAAGAGGTAAGGACTCTTCAGCTTGGAGAAGAGACGGCTGAGCGGAGCTATCATAGAGGTCTATAAAATAATGAGTGAAATGGAGCAAGTACATGTTAATCAGTTGTTTATTCTTTCGAAAAGTACAAAGACCAGGGGACACACAATGAAGTTATTGGGTAATACATTTAAAAATAATAAGAGAAAATAAATAAGAAAAATTATTTTTTTACTCAATGTATAATTAAGCTCTGGAATTCATTGCCAGAGGGTGTGGTGAAAGCTATTAATGTAGCTGTGTTTAAAAATGGTTTGGAGAAGTTCTTGGAGGAAAAGTCCATTAACCATTATTAAGGTAGAGTTGCGGAAATCAACTGCTTATTCTTGGAATAAACATCTTGGAGTCTATCTACCCCTTAGGATCCTGCCAGATACTTGTGACCTGGCTTGGCCACTGTTGGAAACAGGATTCTGGGCCTGATGGATCTTTGGTCTGACCCAGTATGGAAAGTCTTATGTTCTTAAGCTTAGTTACAGCATTGTCTGTTTCTGTTCATGCTTTCCAGCTGTTATAATGAGCATTGGCTGTAGATTTGCCCTCAAATCAATTTGGGAAATTTATTGAAATCTGTAAAGTTTGAAATACATTTTTAAAAATAAATAGTGCTTTAAAAAAAAAAAAGAATGGTGCATTGAAACCCTGTCAACCATTTCTCACTTTAAATCTCTATCACCCATACACAAAAATTCTGTCTACTCTCTCTTCCTTCCATCTCCCCTCTACAATAACATTCTACCTATTGCCTCTGCATTAATATGCTGCCCACAGTCCTTGCAGTTTCTCCTCTATATACCAAAGTGCCTCCTCTGTGCTTTATACTAGATATACTTAATGGATTTCTGAACTTGGTGATTGTAGTAGTAAATAGTGCCATAGAAGTTATAAATAATACTACTACTTATCATTTTTATAGTGCTACTGGATGTATGGAGCACTGTAAATAGTGATTAGTATGGAGGTATAATAAATCAGAGTCTGCACCTGAGGCAATGGAAGATAATGTGACTTACCCAAGGTCACAATGATTGTCAGTGGGAAAAGTGAGATTTGAATGCTGACTTCCCTGATTCTTAGTCTGCTGCTCTAACCACTAGGCCACTGCTCTTCTAAGGGGAAGTGGTAATAATTAAGATGTTGACATGCTCATATGGAAGTTAATTTTCTAACAGCCTAATATAGGGCTGAAGTACATTTACCTAAGCTCAGCATAAATGCACACCTTTATATCTGCTAGAGAGCAAGTGTAAATGTTCATGCAGACATTTCTCTGTATATTTTCTAAAATCCAGAAAACAGAATGGAAGCCGATCCAGTTGACTGTGTAGCAGTAAAGATAACGAGAATCGGATGGTGGAAAAAGCCCTTTATTAAAATTTGCCCGACTCTGGCCGAGTTTCGCTCTTTTATCGAGAGCTGCCTCAGGGGCAACTAGAAACAACTATATAAATTGTTAAAAAATGAACACACATAAAAAATTAAAATCAATCAACAACATATTGTTGTTGATTGATTTTAATTTTCACCTCTTCACCTCTTCACCACAGGCACGATCGGGGAAGACCTGCGCTACCGGCGCCGAGCCCCGCCGGGGGAAGGTCTGGGCTTCACTCTCCCCACCCGGGGGACCTCGGCGACGATAGCGCGGCAAAGCTAAGTATAGCTGTCCGGCTAGAAAAAGAAAACAGAAAAATCAAAAACCGCGCCGAAAACGGGAGCCCCGCCCCCTGATCCAGCTCCACCAATAGGAGCCAGCCCTGAGGGGCTTTAAATCTGGATTCGGTCCGGCGCCGCGCGCCGAAGGAGCGCAACAAAGGGGCAGGCCCCTTTGTTTCGCCCCTTCGTACAGCCCCGAGGAAGCACCGAGCCATACCCGCGGAAGAATGTAAAACTACATTCATAATAATTGTAGCTGTCTGCATAAGTCCTGAGCTAACAGATCTTGCTAGCTGAAATAAAGCCACCACTCAACCAACTTCACCAGCAGCCACTCCAGCATTCATTCCAGCCTCTCCAACATCCACCCAGCATCCATTCCAGCCTCTCCAGCATCCACCCAGCATCCATTCCAGCATCCACCCAGCATCCATTCCAGCCTCTCCAGCATCCACCCAGCACCCACTCCAGCCTCTTCAGCATCCACCCAGCACCCTCTCCAGCATCCACCCAGCATCCATTCCAGCCTCTCCAGCATCCACCCAGCATCCATTCCAGCCTCTCCAGCATCCACCCAGCACCCACTCCAGCCTCTCCAGCATCCACCCAGCACCCACTCCAGCATCCACCCAGCATCCATTCCAGCCTCTCCAGCATCCACCCAGCATCCATTCCAGCCTCTCCAGCATCCACCCAGCATCCATTCCAGCCTCTCCAGCATCCACCCAGCACCCACTCCAGCCTCTTCAGCATCCACCCAGCACCCACTCCAGCCTCTCCAGCATCCACCCAGCATCCATTCCAGCCTCTCCAGCATCCACCCAGCTTCCAATCCAGCTTCTCCGACATCCAGCAAGACTCTACAACATGCTAGCCCAACATATTCCAATAAGATACCATCGACTACACCTCAACAGGCTTCCAGCTCTGACTCCGATACCTCCAGTAAGAACCCCTAGATCTCTCATTCCAATCATGATAAACCCGCTGACTCAGTTCCTAGGACTAACTCTACTCTCAGTGACCCTAGTTAACTCTCAATCTCTAACAAAAAAGACTCACATCCTCAACGACTATCTCTTGGACGGTAACCCAGACATCTGTGCAATCACAGAAACATGGCTAAAAAACTCAGACATTGCCCTTATCAACCAATTACCCTCCCACAAATATGACTTTTTTACAATTCACAGACAAAAAAAGAGAGGAGGCGGTCTGTTACTAGCCACCAAAAAAGAACTCAGACTAACTCCGCATACAATTAAGTCAGAATCTAAAATTGAGCTAGACCTATTCAAATCAAACCAACTGCAAGTACTACTAGTCTACGCGCCCCCAGGAGTATTAGATACAGATGCCTCCCCTCTTATAGAATCCGTGGTGAAACACGTCAACACTGACTCACCCACCATAATCATGGGAGATTTCAACTTCCACTTTGAGGCTTCTTCCCACTCATCCAACTGTGATGCCCTCCTCACAGCCCTCAGTGCAATGGGATTCACTCAGATTGTAAACAAACCAACACACAAAGCAGGACATACCCTGGACCTTATTTTTATCAACTCTAACTTCTCCAACTCCACGGAACCTGTGTGTACCCCTATCCCCTGGTCAGATCACTTTCTGATAACAACCACCCTCACTACAAAAAAACAGTCTCCCCCCCCACAGCACCTTTCCTCCTTTCAATTCAGGAAACCCTGTGCTTCTGAGACCCTCAGTGAACACCTCTCCAAGGAACTCTCTAATTTAGATCTGGCCAATCCTAACACTGCAGTGCTATCATGGCACAAGATCACTGAAGAGGTAGCAAATAAACTCTGCCCAACAATCACGAAACTAAGCAACACGACAAAAAAAGGAAATCAACCTTGGTTCTCCAGCGAACTCAAACGGATAAAACAAGAATTACGCCACAAAGAAAATAAATGGCGCAAAGCACCTTCCACCACTACACTACTGTCATACAAAGGAACTCTACATTTCTACAGGACTTCAATTCTAAAAGCAAAAAGAGAATACTTCGGTAATAAAATCCATGATCTCCAATTTGATGCAAAAACCCTCTTTGCATATGTCTCTCAAATAACAAAGTCTCTACCACCATCAATTCCTGATGAACAAGCTCAAACCAAAGCAAATGAGTTAGCCCTATTCTTTCAGCAGAAGATTTCAAATACACTTGCTCTCCTTCCAACCAAGACTGACTACACCACCTCATTCGATAACACCTACATTCTTAAGGGAATCAAATTCGACAAATTCGAATTAACATCGACCAAAGAGATCGAATCCATTCTCAAAAGGCAAAAACCATCTAGCCACCCATCGGACAACATACCTTCCAAGCTACTGCTACTTATCCCAAATATAATCTCTGGTCCCTTAACCAAAATCATAAACTGCTGCTTAACTCAAGGATTCTACCCAGATAGTCTAAAAAACGCTTCCCTGAAACCACTCCTCAAGAAACATAACCTAGACCCTGGTGTTCTGGCTAATTTCCGCCCTATCTCGAATCTACCATTTTTAGCCAAACTCACTGAGAAATTGGTCAACACCCAGCTTTATGATTATCTAGAAGATCACAACTTACTTTTCCCTTCCCAATATGGGTTCCGCAAATCTCGCAGCACTGAAACCCTACTCATATCTCTAACAGACCATATTATTATGGGGCTAGACAAAGGACACTCCTTTCTCCTAATCCTTCTAGACATCTCGGCGGCTTTCGACACCGTCAACCACCTCATCCTCTTGAATCGCCTTTCAGACATAGGCATCTCGGGAACAGTCCACAATTGGTTCAAGTCGTTCCTCAGTAACAGGAGTTTTAAAGTCAAAATCAACAATAAGGAATCACCATCTACAAATTCCACTCTTGGCGTACCACAAGGTTCATCCCTATCACCTACCCTTTTCAATATCTACCTCCTTCCCCTTTGCCAACTGTTAACTAGTCTTAACCTCATTCACTACATCTACGCAGACGATGTTCAGATTTTGATTCCCATAACGGAATCTATTAACAAATCCCTCGCACTCTGGAACAACAGCTTACAAGCCATCACTAATCTCCTCAACAGTCTAAATCTGGTCATCAATGCATCTAAGACTGAACTCCTATTCATTTCCTCCAACCAAGAAAACCTCTCATCTCAGATTCATCACAAACACCTTCTCACCCACTCTCATGTGAGAGACCTTGGAGTAATTATAGACAACCGTCTTAACCTAAAGAATATGATCAAAACCACAACTAAAGAGTGCTCCTACAGACTTCAGGTGTTAAAAAGACTCAAACCTCTCCTATATTTTCATGACTTTAGGACTGTTCTCCAATCTCTAATATTTGCCAAAATTGACTACTGCAGCGCTCTCCTCACCGGCCTACCAAGCTCTACAACCAAGCCCTTACAGATGATACAGAACGCTGCAGCAAGAATTTTGACAAGCACCAACCAGAGAGACCATATTACGCCCATCCTCCGTAATCTACACTGGTTACCAGTTAGTTACAGGGCTCTACACAAATCGCTAACTCTAATCCACAAATCAATTCATAACCTCCTCCATCTCGACCTCGAATTCCCACTCAAACTCCACACTTCCAACAGACCAATGAGGGAAACCTACAAAGGAACTCTACAAGCCCCGCCATCTAAAGCCACACGACTCATCTCTACCAGGGACCGAGCTTTTTCTACAGCAGGTCCATCCATCTGGAACAACCTCCCCTCAGAACTCAGAATGGAACCGTGCCTAACTACATTTAAAAAAAAACTCAAAACTTGGCTCTTCTTACAAGCCTTCCCTGATCCATCAAACTTTCACTAGATAACTACTCAGCTTTTGAATATGGAACTTCGCCCCGCCAATATTCACCTCATTTACTAGTTTGGACATATCACAATGTACTTAATTTAATACCTTCTTAAGGCTTCTCTTTTTCCAGCTGAACCAGCTTCCAAGTTCAAGGTCCTTGTTATTATGTAACTTTTTGCTTCTCTGCTCTTGTCTCTTACCACAAAATTTGCTCCTTATGTTATGTTACGTTATACTGATCTACCCCTGTTCGATGTAAACCGACCTGATATGGTATTCAACCTTGAAGGTCGGTATAGAAAAATGTTAAATAAATAAATAAATAAATAAATAAACATATATGGGTGTACAGACTCCAGAGATTAAATAAATCATAACATGTATGTGTGTTGACATCACACAGGTACACTGACTCCACCCCTTAGAACAAATTCACTCTCTGCATGTAAAAGTACGTACATACTTGACACTGCATGTGCAATTTTCAAAGAGCCGGTTTTATCCATAGAAATGCCTTTTAAAATTTCTCTATTTAGTTAACTAAAAATATATTATTTTCTAATGTTTATTACAACTTATCATTTCTAGACTGTTTCAAAACTTGTTGTTAATTCAGAAATATTTGTATCCCCACAGATTGCTTCAACTGAAAGTGTTCAATCAGATTGCAGTGGGATCAATTACAATGATTGACATATGGAAATGTTCTACTTTACTGGAGAATGGCATACTGAACACTAATATATATTGTACTATTTTTAGCAGTGATATAGAAATGGATTACTAAAGTATTCTGATGCTTAACAAAGGGGTTAACAGATATTTGCACTTTCATGATTTATATATACTATTATATAAGCAGGCTAAAAAAGTCTAATTGAAAACAATACCCACAGGAGACCACTATTTAAGGTCGAGAACCATTGCATTACAAGTGATAGAGCAGCATAGCTGGTAGGCAGTGGATTATAGCATGTACGTGGATGTTTAGCTAATTTATAAGAACATAAACATAAGATTTGCCATACTGAGTTAGACCAAAGATCGATCAAGCCCAGTATTCCATTTCCAACAGTGGCCAATCCAGATCACAAGTACCTGGCAAGATCCCCAGGGGTAGATAGATTCCATGATGCTTATCCCAGCAGTAAGCAATGGATTTCTGAAACTCCATCTTAATAATGATTTTTGGATTTTTCCTTCAGGAACTTGTCCAAACATTTTTTTAAATGCAACTACATTAACAGCTTTCACCACATCCTCTGGCAACGAATTCCAGAGTTTAATTATGCCTAGAGAAAAAATATATTTTCTCTTATCAGTTTTAAATGCATTACCCAGTAACTTCATTGTGTGTCCCCTGGTCTTTGTACTCATTTCATTCCACTCATTTTATAGACCCTTAATCATATCTCCCCTCAGCCATCTCTTCTCCAAACTGAAGAGTCATAACCTCTCTAGCCTTTCTTCACAGGGGAATTGTTCCATCCCCTTTATCATCTTGGTCGCCCTTCTCTGTATTTTTCTAATTCTGCTATATCTTTCTTGAGATGTGGTGACCAGAACTGAACACAATACTCAAGATGAGATCGCACCATGGAGCAATACAGAGGCATTATGATATTCTCTATTTTATTCTCCATTCCTTTCTTAGTAATCTCAAGCATTTTATTTGCTTTCTTGGCTACTTCTGCACACTGAGCAGAAGATTTCCACGTATTTTCAACAATGACACCCAATCGTTTTCCTGAGTGGTGACTCCTAATATGGAACCTTGCATTTTGTAGCTATAATTTGTGTTCTTCTTCTCTATGTGCATCACTTTGAACTTCTCTTCCTTAAATTTCATTTGTCATTTGCATACCCAGTCTCCCAGTTCTGCAGTATGCTCTTGCAATTTCTCACAAACCTCTTGTGATTTGATAACTATGAATAATTTTGTGTCATCAGCAAATTTGATCACCTCACTTGTTGTTCCTATTTGTATTCTTCAGCATCTAGATGATGTTGAACATTTTACTCCTCAGCTAGACTGGCTATAAAGAATCATTTATCTAGTGTTCCAGATTCTCCTAAACATTATCAGTTTCTATTCAGTATTTTTATTGTATTGTAACCTGTTTCCATGTCAACCCATTTTATTGTCTTCTTTCACATGGATTTTCTTCAAGTCTGTGTGTGTGTATGTGTGAGTGTGCATATGCATAGTGTATGTATATTAATAAGACATCAAAGTCAGACAAATGACTTGCAGAAGCCAACATTTTCCAGAGGTAAACAAAGTCAGTATTCTAGATTGTAAAGTAAAGTTTTAGTGTGTGTGTATTAGGGATGAGCAGCAGGGACGGATTCATCCGATTCGGTATTCGTATTCGTCGGGACCCAAATCCGTTGCATCCATTTTCGGGGGACCCCGATTCATCCATTAATTACATATGGTATTCATTTCCCATTAAAGTTAAAAAAAAAACAAAACATCCCAACCCTTTAAATTTAATTAACTACAACCCCCCACCCTCCTGACCCCCCAAAGACTTACCAAAAGTCCCTGGTGGTCCAGCGGCGGTCCTGGAGCGATCTCCTGCACTCGGGCCGTCGGCTACCAGTACTCAAAATGGCACCGATAGCCTTTGCCCTTACTATGTCACAGGGGCTACAGGTGCCATTGGTCAGCCCCTGTCACATGGTAGGAGCAATGGATGACCAGTGCCATCCATGTGACAGGGGCTGACCAATGGCACTGGCAGCCCCTGTGACATAGTAAGGGCAAAGGCTGGTGCCATTTTGAATACTGGCAGCCAACGGTTCGAGTTTAGATCACTCCAGGACCTCCGCTGGACCACCAGGGACTTCTGTCAAGTCCTGGGGGGGTCAGGAGGGTGGGGCTTTTATTCGTTAATAATATGTTGCATTCTTGGGGGTTCTCCATACGTTTCGGAACCCCACGAATGCAACAAATAGTGACCTATACCTTGCGGATTGCGCAGATATATTTATATCTGTTTATATATAACTATTTATATATCTATATCTATTTCTCTCTATATATATATGTGTATATATGTCTCATCTCTTTCTCTCTCTCTCTCTCTCTCTGGAGAAGGGACAGAGAAGGGCAACCAATATGTTAAAAGGAATGGAACAGCTTCTCTATGGGGAAAGGCTAAAGAGGCTAGGGTTGTTCAGCTTGGAGAAGAGATGGCTGAGTGGGATATGATAAAATCATGAGAGATCTAGAACGAGTAAATATGAATTGGTTATTTACTCTTTTGGATAATAGAAGGACTGGGGGCACTCCATGGAGTTAACAAATAGCACATTTTAAGCAAATTGTAGAAAATTCTTTTTCACTCAATGCACAATCGAGCACTGGAATTTGTTGCCAGATGATATGGTTAGGGCAGTTAGTGTAAATGGGTTTATAATAGGTTTGGATAAGTTCCTGGAGGAGAACTCCATTAACTGCTATTATCAAGTTGACTTAGGAAATAGCCACTTCTATTACTGGCATTATTTATTTTATTTATTTATAATTTTTTTATATACCGCCGCTCATCAAAGATATCACGTCGGTGTACAGTGAACAGGAACTTACGCCATAGCGTTATACATTTAACAGGGTTATATAAGCGTTATACATTTAACAGGGTTATATAAGCGTTATACATTTAACAAAGGTAAGTATATAAATATTTGAGCATAAAACAAGTAGAATCTTTTAAAAACAGAACTATCATTTCGGTGTAACTTAACTGAACTGAATTAAACAGAACTGGAAAGTAAAGGGATTCTAGGAAATTAGGTGTGAGGTTAGGGACAGGTTAGGAGGAGATGGAGTTCTAAGTTAGAGGTGATAAGAGGGGGGAGAAAGCGCTTCGAATGCAATTAAGAGCAATTATATGGATGGGTATTTACAGTAAGAGCAGAAATAGGGAAATTAGAGATGGTGTATAGACAGGGGGTGTTGGGTAAATAAAGCAGGGCATATAAAGGAGAGGCAAGTCATATATATTTCAAGTATAGGCATGTGTGAATAACCATGTCTTGAGTTTTTGCTTGAATGTTTTGGGAGATGGCTCAAGGCGCAGTTCGGTGGGCATGGTATTCCATAACAAAGGGCCAGCAAAGGAAAACGCTCGTGCTTTGGTGGAGGCATGGTTATATAGTTTGGGCGAAGGGGTCTGTAATGTGGCGAGGTATTGATTTCTGGTAGGTTTAATAGAGGTTTGAAATTGTAGTGAATTATTAAACCATTTCATTTCCGGATTGTGGAGGGCTTTATGGATAAGTGTTAATGTCTTGTAGTGTATGCGAGATTGAATGGGGAGCCAGTGTAACTCCTTCAAAACTGGCGTAATATGTTCCTTTGAGTTTGTGTTAGTAAGGATACGGGCTGCAGTATTTTGCAGGATTTGTAGAGGGCGGATGGCATTTTTAGGTAAGCCTAGGAGGAGTGAATTGCAATAATCTGTTTTGGAAAACAACATGGCTTGTAGAACTGTCCGGAAATCAGATGCGTGAAGCAAGGGTTTCAATTTTTTGAGTGTATGTAATTTGAAAAAACACTCTTTAAGGATTGTACTGATACATTTTTTAAGGGTCATTTGGTCGTCAATAATGACTCCTAGGTCTCGGACTTGGTGAGAGAATTGTATGTGCGTTGATGTTATAGGTGAGGTAGGAGAAGCATGTAACTGAAATGAAATAAACATTTCCCCCCAAATGAACATTTCCCCCCAAATGAAATAAACATTTCCCCCCCCCAAAAAAAAACAAACCTGAAACTCTGGGAGCTCTGTCAACCCACAGCCTCTCCCAGAGACTGCCTTGCCAATTCACAGCCTGCCCAGGGGCTGACCTGCTTGCTGACCCAGGGCCTGACCCAAAGGTGCCTCAGAAACCTGCCCCAGAGCCTTTCTGACCCCTCCCACCCTCCTTTGTGAAATGATGCTAGGGCTGGTCGGGGATCGCCAGGCAGGCCTCAAGAGAGGTGCTGGGTCAGGGCCCAGGACAGTCTGCGGGTTAACGGGACAGGAATCTTCTTATTTTTCCAAAACAAAATGCAGAAAAATGAGATATGTTTTGGTTTTTCTTCATTTTGCTTTGAAACGTAATGAAACAAAATAGGAAATGTCATTTCAAATGAATGCACATCCCTAATTATTATGCTTATATGTAGCTCTGAGTCAGAGTGAGAACAACAGGGTATACATTTAAGACAGAGCAGTATAATTTTGATTATGTTACATTTTTTAGTTTAAATGCCATCATTTATGTTTTGGTTATTTTTGTTGATATTGGTCTTGTCCGCTCCTTAAGATAGTAGATGAAGGAGGGGATAAACCATGAAAAGATAGGCATTAGATGTATTAGTGCTTTAGAAAGAGATAATTACAAATGACATGTTACAAAAGGATTTCAGAAATTTACATAAAAATTGCTTTCATCTAACTGTGTGAATATTCCAGCAACTAAGAAATCATATGTAGTCACAGTCAAGTCAAAACTTCTTATATTGTAATGGTAAATAATAAATCACATTTTTTTTTCTGTTTGAATTTAGGGATGACTTGTCAAGCAAGAACATCATATACTGAAGATGAAGTACTTTGGGGTCATCGCTTTTTCCCTGTCATTTCCTTAGAAGAAGGATTCTTTAAAGTGGACTACTCACAGTTCCATGCAACATTTGAAGTACCTACCCCACCCTATAGCGTTAAAGAGCAAGAGGAAATGCTTCTTATGTCCTCTCCTTTAATAGCACCTGCTGTAAGTAACAGCAAAGAAAGAAATAACTCTGTAGATTGTCTAGATGGTCTAGATGACATTAGTACAAAGATGCCTCTAAAATTGCAGAAGATAACTGGGAGGGAAGACTTTCCAAAAAAACTACTGAGGATGAGTTCTACAACTTCAGAAAAGGCTTATAGCATGGGTGACTTGCCTATGAAACTTCAACGAATAAGCTCAGTTCCTGGCAACTCAGAAGAAAAACTGGTGATTAGAACCACAAAGATGATGTCTGATCCTATGAGTCAGTCTGTGGCAGATCTGCCACCAAAGCTCCAAAAATTGTCTGGAGGTGGAGGAAGGATTGATGGAAACCTGCCACCTAAACTAAGGAAAATGAACTCCGACAGATTTACATAACAAGAAAACTCTTTTAGATATTTAAAATATGAAATACTAGTAAATCCAATTTTGTTGGGCAAGGAAACAAAAATGAGTTTTTGTTTGTAAAGGTAGGAAAGTGTTTCCTTTGCACTATATGCAAATTGGGAGAACTGTGTTTCTCTCACTTAACCATGACTGTAATTATACTGCTTTGATAAAAGACCTAAAATATTTTTAGGGTGATATGAGAACTACAATAATACTAAGTGGCATGTAGTATCACAACAAGCATGCATTAATAGTGTGCAGATTTTGCATATAGTTTTATGGCATGATTCTTACTATATTTATATTGTATATTCTGCAAAAATATATGTGAGGGGTGTTATTTTCCCCTATATTTCTTAAGCTTTGTTGTAGGTTAATAAAATAGTGGGTAACTGTAAGGGCAAAATTTAATTATTTTAAAGTGACACAGTCATAGCCATTTTAGCAGGAAAGATTAATATTTTGTACTATAACCTGATTGCCAGCTGCTGGTAGATTCAACAGATTTATCTAGTTTTCCCTATAATCTTCACCACAATAAAATCTGTTTTTTTAAAAAGTATGTTTTACTATTATAGTGAAACAGTACGATTTATGTTTATTTAATATACTTACGCTCATAGGGTTATTGGAATTGTGTGTTCATCAAGGTCTGAGGGTGTGCAATGTGGTGGTACATTATAAATTTAAAGGCTAGACCAGCATGGATCAGATTAACCAAAGTTTTGTTCCATTGCAAAATTTGCTGTAGTTTTACAACTGTGATTCTAACCTATCAAGTCTTAGCACCATCACTAATGGGCGCTCTTAATGTATCAAAAGACACTAAGGGCCTCATTTTCCAACACTAGCGCACGCTTGCACTAGCAGCGCAGTCTTGCGTTATCAGCGCAAGCGTGCGCTAGCGATATGGGGGCGGAGTCGGCCCCGGAAGAGGAGGAGTCGGGGCGTCACCGGGGCCGACTCTGCAAAGAAGGCGCGGACGGCGAAAAGGTAAAGGAGCCTTTTCACATCCTATTTCGCGCCCAATAGCACCACCTTTCACGGTGGTGCTATTGGGTGCGAAACCGGCAGCGATCGCACCGTGGCGGTGCGATCGCTGCCGGCTAGCGCAGGACTACCCCCCCCCCCGTTTCGACCCCCCGCCCCCCATTAGCGTGATTTTCTAAAGTATCGCAGGCCTGCGATACTTTAGAAAATGAGGCCCTAACTTAGTTAAGGCAAAACAAACAAAAAAAAAAAATGCCCTGGGCCCTCATTACACTATGCATAAGAAAGCAGAGCAAGAGTGTAATTCATGCAAATTTTGATACAAGTGATAATTCATTGCTAAAAATAAAAAAAAGACTTCAGACCATTTATCATATTATTAAAGGAATAGGACTCCACATCAAATTTACCATTGCTGAAAAGAAGGGGAAAATTGGTTGGTGTTGGATTTACAGGCCTTCCTCTACATTAGAAAAAAAAACATTTTCAAAGTTTGAGATTCACCTTACAAAATTGCCGACATCAAGATTATTTTGCATAATTCCTGCCCGTCATGTCTAAAAATCGCTTTTTCTGCTTAACCATTTTTCTTGCTAACTGAGAGATTTAGGGGTAGATTTTAAATAATTGCGCACACGTGTCCATGTGCACGTGCTACATGGCACGCGCACATGGACACACGATTTTATAATGTGTGCGCTGGCGCGTACAGGTTATAAAATGCTGGGTCGGTGCATGCAAGGGGGGGGGCGGAAGATATATGCAGTTATGCGCGACGATGCATCAGGGCCTTCCCCAGTTCCCTCTCAGTCCGCTCCAAATACGGAGTGACCTGGGAGGGAACTTCCCAAGCCCCTAGCCTGACTTCCCTCCCCCTGTCCTTATCCTAAATTCCCCCAAAATCTTTATCTTACCTTTTGCTCTAGCTTCTGAGCAGGGGCAAGTTGTGCACGCCAACACCCTGCTGGCACGCGATCCCCCGGCACAGCGGCAAATGGACGCTGTGCCGGCTGTCTCTAGCCCCACCCGCCCCCCCAGACCGCCCTTTTCACTAACCCCGGGACTTATACCTGTCCCCGGGTTTCACGCGCGTAAGTGAATTAAAATCCAGCCCTAATTTTGTAACATTGTGCGTAAATTAGCCAGCAAATATGAGCACAAATTACACAATTTTCAGAGCAGACTAATGTGTATGTCTGCTTTGAAATTTATCCAGGAAACTGGATGCACACAATTAATATAAGAACTTGTTATATTTGGTGTACATAGTTTTGCCAAAAGAATTTACACCTGCACTTTTAAAACCCAAATTGTATGCATGCAGGTCCCAATACTAACCAGACACAAACCCTCTGGTTTCTAGAGAGCTATTTTACTGCAGAAGTCCATTTGAAAATTATCCTTCCTATGCATAAATAGTGCAGGTTCTCTAAATGGCTCTTTATAAAGTTATGCATGTATGGCTCTCATCTCATGTATTTATTTATTTAACATTTTTAGAGACCGACATTCGTTGGGAACATCACATCGGTTTACACAGAACATGAATGTAGCATGACAGGCTTTACAGGGAAGTGATATTTAAAACAAGTCATTATTTTAACACCCGAAGTTACCTTCCTCTACCACTACATTTTTCATTCTGGTGCAACACTAGGATATTTTTGCCTACCAGGAGCAGTATTTGTGATGGTATAATATCTTAACCAACCAACAAACTACAGTACTCAGCATGCAATATATTTATTTTTCTTTTTTTGTCTATAAAGCAGCTTAATTGCTTCAACGCCAGTTATAATTTTTAAAGGACCATCATAACACCCACGCAAGGTTTCAAAATGTCCATCTTTTAATATTATGGGTCATGGGTAAGTTTTGGGCATTACCACTTTAACCACCACGATCTTCCCATGAAAAGTTCTTGGTTACTCTAATTCATAAATCTAGAGCAAATTTTGCACTGTAGCAAAACTTTGATGAAACTACCCTCTGACGTTTGGCTGCATATGTGCCTGACCTTTTTAAAGGGATGTTAACAGCCTAAAATTATAATATAAGCAAAGTTATTATGCAGCACCAAATGATAAAAATTCAATTTGTATGAGATTAATAGGAGAAATTATAGGTCAAAACTGATAAAAACAACAAATACATTTTCTATCTCCTACCTATAAACAATTTATGACAACAGATACATATTTTGTGATAAATTGAGGAGAATGTTCATTGAAATTTTATTTTTCTGTGCATTGTGATTTTCTATTCAAATAGATTTTGCTGTATGTTTTTTTTTCTTAAGAAAAAGTTGCAAACAGTAGACAAATATTAACACCAAATGTTATAGCCTTAAATGATTTTCCATTCAATAATTTGATATAATTTTTTCCTCACTGGGCAAAAGTGTATCATAGTAACACAATGGATGTCAGCAGGAAAGATATCCTAAACTTTGCAAAACCTTTTTGTGCATATTAATATTTTTAAAAATGTATTTTTTCCTAACTACTAGGACATAGGTAGGGTAATTCTCAAAAGCATTTCCGTAGGTAAAGCATTTTTCTCGTGTGAAAATGGGCTTTTGAAAAGTTGTCCTCCTCATATGTGGGTAAACTTATGTGGGTATGTCCTTTGTGCACATAGGTTTATCCAGATTGAGCAGAGGCATTCATGGGACGGAGTTTGATGGGTGTTTACACTCACAAGCGTACTTTTGGGTTTTAAAAAGTATGCACATACATTTTCCCAATAAATTCCTTCATGCATTTTAGTAGGTTTAGATTTCATGGGATAATTTTCAAAGCAAACTTGCAGGGTCATCATCAAGTGTGTTAGGCCTCTAATGCCTGCGATAATGCCATAATGCATGCACTTTTTATCGTGTTGCATGATGCAAATGCAAATTTTTGAAATTTATTCAAAGGGGAGGGGTCTATGAAAATGAGGGCATTAATGAAGCATGCATTATGCTATCACATGTTTTTAAAGCCAATAATTACTATACCTTTTCTTGCATTGCACGCTGATTAATCCACCAGAGGTATGTCACAGACACACATGGCAGTGGGAGAGAGATAGAGAGAAACGCTCTCATAGTTTTACATGCACAGTGAGATGTACGAACAGCACAGTACACCTCAGTGAAGATTTGATGTGATTTTGAATGAGGAAAGTCACACAAAAATGAGATTGCTACAATGTTCTCTCACCCTAGCTTGGTAGCACTTACGTAGGGCCTCTGCAGCACTGGAAGTCCTGGAGAAGGAGAGGTGCTAGAGAGTAGGTCCCCGGTCAGAGACAATACGTTTGGGAAGCCCACGAAGGCGAATGTTATAAATTTGGCACGTCCATGTGCGCATGCAGGGAAACGCACGCACATAAACGCCCGTGCGCATTTTTAAAAATCTACCCCAAGTGCTTCGACATGCCACTGAATATACATCATAACTTAACCAGAACTGGTGAAGTTACTCAATAATGTGCAGATTTTGCTTCCACCAAATATTTAAATTACTTTGGTTGCCTCATTTGGATCATACAAGTGGCAAGGAGGAAAAGACCTCAGTACTTGAGCAAGACTAATCAATGATGCTTAAGAACTTGCTCTACCAATACAATCAAAAACCTCCAAACTTCCTTTTATTCAGTGTAAAAAATATTTTTAAGAATGTTTCTTTATATATAAAACTTATCGTATATAATGTCCAAAGTAAGTTAAAAATTTGATGGAAGCATAATCTGCACTTTATTGAGTTTCTCACTGACTTTCACTGGTCTGTTGTGTTTGGAGTCTTAAGTTACTTAAACTGTCAGCTTTGAATATCACCTCTATATTTTCAGACTTGGGGTGAATTTAAAAGTCCAGCACATGCCAAAACTGGGAGATATGTGAGTATGTTCAGACGGTGCACGTATATCTCCAGGTATGTGCACAAATAAGTTGCAAAAAAGGGGCGTGGCATGGGCATGGTCTAGGTGGGCCATGAGCACAACATGGGCATTCTGGGACTTTAACACAAAATGTACGGATATATGTGTTTAAGCGCACAAGTGTGCACTGTAGTCGTCTGCTGCATAACTTTACTACTGCTGTGGATGGCATGTAAGTAATAAAATTAAAAAATCTAGGCTATTCAGCGGAGTTTTAAGGGTTGGTGCTAACAGGGTAAAAGGGAGACTAGGGGGGTTAGGAAGTCCTATCCCTTACCTGGGTGAACTGTGAACGAACTGGGGACATTGATAATTGCATTGGTGTGTGTGTTTACTAAAATTACCACACTTATGCGGTAGAGGCAGCATTTGCATACACATGCACGTATAGCCTATTTTATACCATGTGCACATATATGCACGTATGTTATAAAATTGCCATGTCCTTTGATGCAAGCCGGCATACGCATATACATGTGGGCTGACGTGCCAGTATCAACGTTACCGTCTTAATTGGTATCATCATGCACTTTCTTTCCAAGATATTTTCTTTCTATTATTCATTCTTGGCTTGAAAGGTTCCCCTTTAGTATTTGCTCTAGTTCATAATTTAATGTTTCATCTGTTCCCCTCTTGTATCTACAGAGTCTCATTTCTTCTGCCTCTTGCTCCACTGGTTTCTCATTTGTCCCTTTTTTCTCAATTCTGTTTTGGTCTGAGTCTTCCATTGTGCTGCTTTGATTTCTCTTTTAGCTCAAGCTTTTCCATCTTCCTATAAACAAATTCTTCTCTTACCTATTCTTAAGAAATATTGACCCTGATGTAATAAGACATGAATAAAAAATATGAGCTGAACTTCAGCACAGATTTTCTTACTCATGCATTAAAAACAATTAACTCCCAATGCAGTAAATTAATGGTTTGCTAATGCACTGGAAGTTAAAAAAAAATGTTAACCCCCAAAATGTGTGCACAATAACATGCTTAGCATGAAAAACATGGTTTATACTTATAACAATGTTTTCTGCACAGAAAATACGGTTTGCACACAAATCATATTTTTTGCATATAAAACGTTTTATGTGTTAAAAAACATGAGAGTAATATTCAGTAAGCAGATTAGTGAATAAGTTACCCATTTTTATGTGGCCAGAAAACTTGCCATTTAATTGGATATCTTCAAAAGATACCAAATTAAGTAATGCAGTCAACACAAAAAAAGTATAGAAGTAGAAATTCAAAAACCATTTAGACAGATAACTCAGATCTTATCCATCTAAATGGCTTAAATGCAAATTGAGTCTCTTATCTGGCTAAATTATAGCCTGATATGTTGTTATCCAGCTATAATTTAGCTGAATAAAAAAAGGGACATTTTTGGGGCATTCCTGGGAGGGGTCCCATTATTCTGCTAACTTAGCCGAATATCTGGTTTAGCCAGCTAAGTTAACTGTATAACTAAACCATTCAAAAAAAGTTTGAGGCCTGTCCCCCGCCTCCCTCTCACCCATGTTGCCAAGGTCCTAAGGGGCCATTTCATCCAGAAAATAATTTTTGCTGCTGGGAGTCTCTCTTCCCCTTCCCCACCCACGCTCCAATTTCCGCTTGTAGTGCCAAAATATCAAAGTTGCGGTCTCCTGATCCCCCCCCCCCCCCCCCAATGCCCACCGGAACCCTTTCTCCATATCTTTTTTTCAAGGTTCTCACCAGAATCGTGGTAGCCTCCTACTGTGATCCGGGCCTGGCTCTTCTGGGATTGCCTCTGCCGTTGCTAGGTTACTACGATGGAGGGAGTGGGTGAATTAAACCTCCCTCCCTTGCAGAGTTTTTTTTTTTATTAGAGGGGTGGGATGGGGTGCAGACCGGGCAATTGAGACTGTGAGTGCTAGGAGGCACCCTGGTCCCAATGAAGGGCCAGAGTTGTATTTTTAAGGTTCAGGGGGGTGTAGGAGGGAGGATTTGGTGTTGGGGAGGTGGCTGGCGATACAGGGGTTCCTGACCCACATTTTTTAAAATTCATACCTTTGAGTGAGGGAGGGCATGGGGGGGGGGGAAATCCTGAACCACCAATATTGAAACTTTTTGGTGGGTGTGGGATGTTGGGGGCCATCACCGCATGTGACATTGCAACTATTTGTTTACTTGGAGGAGTCGGGTTGAGCCAGGCGTCAGGAGCCAACTTTTTTTTAGGAGTGGCAAATTTTATTTTAGATTTCTGGTACTATAAATGTAATGCGGGAGCGTTAGGATCCCAGGGATCCTGTCTCACATTTATCATATTTTCAAAGCTATAGTTATTTTTTCAAAGCTGACCACTTTCTTGGTTGGCTACAATAAAATATTTACATCAAATTGCCTGTGAATGACTTTCTTTGCATGCATTTGCATTATTCATTCATGCAAATTACATACAAAGAAAATAATTGTATTAGTGGAGGGTACTAGGGAAGGGTCACTCATAATATTGCTTGTATCGAATGATATCACTGCAATAGTGCTCTATCATGCTACATAAAGTGTATATCATGCGATTTATGTTGTTTAACACGATAGAGCACTACCATGGCTTGATGCATCAACCAGTTAGCTGGTTATAATTAAAAATTTCCTAAATTCTTCTAACTAACAAACTAACCACCAAAACATACAAGTAAATAAATAAATAAATAGATAAATACATAAAATAAATACAGGACCCCTGGATCGCAAATGCCAGGTTTTACCCCATAGATTTATAGTAACCCTAGAAACGACTCCATCTCTGACCAGGAGTTAAATTTCTAGTATAAAGAAAATTTGAACTAAGTCTATACACTTTTCTGCATTGGGAAGTAATAGTTAATGCCTTGATTAAAATGGGATTTTCATACTAATCACTAATTTATGTGCACATTATTACTCACATTTGGGCACACATTTTTTCTACGCTAAACTTCTTATTAAATCAGAAGTAAAGATATATGTATTAACATGGGCACACAGTGTACCTTATTACTAGAGATGTGATTCGTCCGAACCTTTTGGTTTGGCCTTCATTGTCGGCCCGCCACGGGAAATTTTGTTTCCTGTGGTTCGGGCTGATTTTTTTTCGGCTGTCCCAATCTGAAAAAAAAAACCCACCCCAACCCTTCAGATTTAATTAATTACAATCCCCCAACCTCCCGACCCCCAAAAAAACTTGCCTAAAGTCCCTGGTGGTCCAGCGGGGGTCCCGGGAGTGATCTCCCACTCTCGGGCCGTCAGCTGCCAGTAAACAAAATGACACCAATTGCCCTTTGCCCTTACCATGTGACAGGGGCTATTGGTGCCATTGGCTGGCCTCTGTCACATGGTAGGAGCAATGGATGGCCGGCGCCATCTTAAAAAATGGCGCGGCCATCCATTGCTCCTACCATGTGACAGGGGCTGGCCAATGGCACCGATAGCCCCTGTCACATGGTAAGTGCAAAGGGCCATCAGCACCATTTTGATTAGTGGCAGCCGACTGCCCGAGAGGGGGAGATCGCTCCCAGGACCCCTGGTGAACCACCAGGGTCTTTAGGCAAGTTTTGGGTGGTCGGGAGGGTGGGGGATTGTAATTTATTAAATCTGAAGGGTTGGGGTGAGTTTGGAGGGGGTTTTTTTTATGTGCCCTTTCTCCCCCCCGCCAAAAACAATAAGAAAACACATGAAATTTTGTGGGTTTTCCTATCATTTTGGGGGCCCCCCGAAACGAGACGAAATAGGAAATATCGTCTATATTTCCTATTTTGTCACAAACGAATGTACATCCCTACTTATTACATCAGAGCCTTTATAAATATGTATGATTCTTCAAGAGCTGTGTATAATTTGGTCTAATATACACTTTCTTGACCCCTGTTATTCTGATTATAGGTCGTCACATTCCATAAATTTATTTATTTATTTAAAAACTTTTATATACCCACGTTCATAGGCATATCACATCAGTTTACAGACAACAGGGGGATAAAATATATTGCAACCGAAGGGAAATATAACGTTACATGTAACAGGGGTCTGCATAACTTGGAGGGGTTGAAGGATATGGTCAGGTGACCTAGGCAAAAATTTTAAAGATAGAACTATGGATATAACACTAACACTATGTACATAAAATACTTGGGTTAAATTAAAAGAGAGGGTACGGAAATGGCTGAGAGTTGTCTCTAATTAATATACCTGAAGTGGTTAAGCAGTCATGAGGATATGAGGTTCAGGTCAGTAATGTGTGGGTGCGAGATTGAATGCAAGCATACAGGGAGAAGAGTTACAAGGCGGTTATACAAGGGGATGCAATTAAGGATCAAACAATTTAGGCGGGATCTAGGGGGAGGGATGGAGTAGGATGGTGCATAGGAGGGGAGCAGAAGGAACAGGGATGTACAGAATAGTGTAACTGTCTAGGTTTGATTAGCGTCAGGGTACGCCTGCTTGAAGAGCCATGTCTTGAGTCCTTTTTTAAACTTGTATGCTGATGGCTCTAGGCAGAGATATGTGGGGAGAGAGTTCCAGAGGGAGGTACCGGCAATCGAGAAGGTTCTTTCCCTGGTGAGGGCCAGGTGAGCAGTTTTGAGGGATGGGGTGTGTAAGGTTCCAGCAAAGGTAGTTCTGGTGGGGCGCTCAGATGAACGGTAACGTGACATTTCCTCTAGCCAGGGGAAGTTATGTTTGTGTAGTGAACTGTGTAGGATGGAGAGGGTTTTGTATTGAATACGGAAGTTGATGGGCAGCCAGTGCAGGTCCTTTAAAATGGGGGTTATTGATCCCTTCTGCGGGTATTGGTTATGACCCTGGCCATGGCGTTTTGTAAATCTGAAGGGGTTTGATCGTGGAGGTGGGAAGGCCCAGGAGGAGGGAGTTGCAGTAGTCCAGTTTGGTCAGCATGGTTGCCTGTAGTACAGTGCGGAAATCATGAGTGTGGAGGAGGGGTTTAAGTTTTCTGAGGACATTTAATTTGTAGAAACCCCCTTTTAGGAGGGAATTTGATGTGGGGCTTGTAATTAAGGTGTTGATCTATGAGGACACCTAGGTCTCTTACGAAATGTAGAGGGGTGTGGGGGGTGGCTGTGTTGTGCAGTGTAGAATGAGGGGTGGATTGTGCGATACGGTCCGGGTGGTTGGAGATAATGAGGAGTTCAGTTTTTGAGGTGTTTAGAGCTAGGTGGAGATTCGATAGCAAGGAGTTGATGGAGGCAAGGCATGTTTCCCAGAATTGCAAGGATTTGTTTAGGGATTTTTGTATGGGGATGAGGATCTGCACGTCGTCTGCATATAGGAAGAAATTCAGGCCTAGGTCGGAGAGTAGATGGCATAGAGGCAGGAGGTAAATGTTGAAGAGGGTAGAGGATAGGGAAGATCCTTGAGGGACGCTTTGTGTGATGGTGATGCGTGTTGATTCATACTTATCAATTTTTACTAAGTATTCTCTATGATTTAGATATGAGGAGAATCAGGAGAGGGCTGTGTCAGAAATGCCTATCTCTGCCAAGCGGGTAATTAGGATTTGATGGTTGACAGTGTCGAAGGCTGCCGAAATGTCTAGGAGGGCAAGTAGGTATGACTTTCCATGATCCATGCCTTTAAGGATGGTGTCCATCATTGCTAGTAACAAGGTTTCAGTATTGCGGGCTTTACGGAAACCAAATTGAGAGGGGTGTAGGATATTATGGTCTTCTAAGAAGTCAGTGAGCTGAGTATTGACTACCTTTTCAAGGACTTTGGAGATGAAGGGCAGGTTGGAGATGGGCCGGTAATTTGCTGGGTCTGTGGGGTCAAGTGTAGGTTTTTTGAGGAGTGGCTTGACGACAGCGAGTTTAAGTGTGTCAGGGATCATTCCGCAAGTAATGGAGCAGTTTATTAAATCAGCAATGGGTTTTGCGATGGTGGATGGGATAGAGAGGAGGATTTTAGAGGGGATGGTGTCCGAGATATGGGTAGTTAGTTTTATCTTTTTTAGGAAAGATTCAATCTCCTTGGCTGAGGTGAGGTCGAAGGACCCAAGGTTGGTCTTATTGTCGTTGGGGAGCAGAGTGATGAGAGAGGGTTTGGTAGGGAAATGAAAGAGGATGTTTTTGATTTTGTTCTTGAAGTACAATGCCAGTTCTTCGCATTTATCACTGGCGTTTGCTTCGTTGTGTGTAGGGGTGGTGGGGTTTGTAAGTTCTGCAACATATGCAAATAAGGCATTCGGGTTGAATTGATAATCATGAATTTTTGCTGAATAGAAGTCACATTTAGCTTGGAGGATAGCTTGACGGTAAGTATGTAGGGTGTGCTTATAAGCAGCTGAAAGTGATGGGGAGGGTTGTTTGCGCCATGCCTATTCTTTGGATCTCAGGCTCTGTTTTATCTCTTTTAGAGCAGCTGAGTACCATGGTTTTTTCTCAGTTTGTGTGAGGGATATCTCTTTGTATATTAGAGGGAAGGTCTCATTGGCTACTGTGGTGGTGAAGTTGTTCCAAGAGTGAATAGCAGTGTCAGGGTTGGTGAGGTCGAGAATATTGGTGATTTTATCAAAAGCTTGGGAGAGGTCCTCTGTGGGGCATTCCTGAAAGAGATGGTTTTACTATGTTTTTGTGATGTGAAGAGGGGGTGGTTGTGGTAAGGAGGGCATTGATGAGGAAGTGGTCAGACCATGGGACTGGGGTGGCTTCAGGTGGGTTGGGAGCTGTTATTTTAGAGTCAATAAAGAGGAGGTCAAGGGTATAACCTGCTTTGTGTGTGGGCGCAGTGATAATTTGTTTAAGACCTAGGGCTTTGAGAGTATCGAGTAAACTCTCGCAGGCGTGGGTAGGAGGGCGGACATCAGAATGGAGATTGAAGTCTCCTAGTATGACAGTGGGGATGTCTGATTTAATGTTGTCGGTAATGTATTCGACGATAGGGGAAGGATCATGTTCGAGAAGGCCTGGAGGGGCGTAGATGAGACAGATCTGTAAGGATTTGGATTTAAATAGCCCAGTTTCAAGTTTGGGAGGGGGGTGAGTGGGTTGGAGTTTGAGATTGAGGCTTTTTCTGGTGGCAAGAAGTAGTCCTCCACCTCTTTTTTTGGGTCTAGGGATAGAGAATATGTCATAGGTCTGTTGGGGGAGCTGGTTTAGGAAGACCTGATCAGTGTTCTTTAGCCAGGACTCAGTGATGGCGCAGATGTCTGGGTTGGAGTCCGTGAGTAGGTCTTGGAGTATGGGGCCTTTTTTTTTTTGATGGATTGTGCATTAAATAGGGAGATGGCTAAAGTGGTTAGGCCCAGAAATTGTGTGAGGGGAGAGATCATGATGGGCACTAGAGATTTACGATGATTGGTGGGGTGTGGGCGTAGAGGGAAGGGTTTACACACGGAGTGGTGGTATCGTATAGGTATAGTAAGTATATACATATTAGCAAATTGGTGTGAAAGGCAACAAGGGGAAGGGGAGAACGGAGGGGTTTGCTGGGTAGAGAGGGGGAATAGCGAGGTAAAATGGTAATACACAGAAAAAGGCAATGTACAGAAGTAAATGGCAATATACAGAAGTAAAAGGCAATATATAGCAGTGAATTAGATTAATTTGTGTAAGCACATGGCATCGGTAGCGTCTATTACATTAAATAAGCAGACTTAGGAATGAGATTATAGATAGCGAGTACAGTATCTCACTTGCTGGGCGGGCCGTAAGGTATGGCCGATATCAGAAGATAGGCGACACTGGAGGGTCGGAGCTGTGAGAGTTGCATGGAGGGGGTGCGTCAGAAGGTGGGAGGTTAGACTGTCAAGATCAGTGCTGGAACTCTTGAGATGGGAGTTCTGGGGTTCGAAGGGGCGCACTAAGTGGCAGGCCCCTTAAGTTGTGCTCCTTCGTGCGCGCGATGCCCAGCGCGCAGCGCCGGGGGAGTGATCTCAAATTTAAAAGTCAGAAAGCCCACCTCCCAGGTACCAGCGTCGGCACAGCTCCCACCTGTTTTGATTGGTGGAGCTCAGGGAGGGCTGGAGGAGCAGGTCAGGGCCGCAGCAGCAGGCCCACGTGGTTTCGACGGTGGAGGCTCTCTAGTTGGCGGCAGGTGTCTCCCGGTCCTTAGAAGCAGTCGGAGGATGAGGGCCGCATGCGGGAGGGCTCGTGCCCCAAATGGGCAGCGCCAGCAGCGCAAGCCGGCAGGAGATTGCAAAAGGAAGCGCCGCGGGAGTGATCTCAAATTTAAAGGTCAGAAAGCCCACCTTCCAGGCCACCAGCGTTGGCCCAGCTCCCACCTGTTTTGATTGGTGGAGCTCAGGGAGGGATGGAGGAGCAGGTCGGAGCCGCAGTGGCAGGCCCATGTGGTTTTGGCGGTGGAGGCCCTCTAATTGGCGGCGGGGGTCTCCCGGTCCTCAGAAGCGGTCGGAGGATGAGGGCCGCATGCGGAGGGATCATGCCCCGAATGGGCAGCCATGTTTTCCTTTTTCCTTTTCTCCTGTTAATCTTGCTGCCAAGTAAGGCAGTCTCTTCTCTCCTTATTCTTCTAGATGTTTCTGCTACTGTAACATAGTTGACTACTGCTCTCCTCCATTATAGTACTTGGTGTAACATACATTGCTTATTCATAGATTCATTTTTTCTCTACAGACACGGCTTCTTCAAAGATCAGGATTCTGTGCCAGGTCCTTTCTGCTTTTCTCTATATATGGAGACATTTGGCCACATTATCTCATAGTTTGCAGTCCAATGTAATCTCTATGGTGATGATCACAGTCTTCCTTTTTATTTTTTGATGTCTCTGCCACTAATCTGATCTCTGGTTCTCAGGCATTTCTTGTTGGATGGTCAGGCTTTTCCTAAAGAAGAACATTTGCCTATTTCATTATCTAGTTATTCACCTTTATTATCTTTGGTTTTGTTTAATTCCACTGTATTTTTGACATTCATATCTTCCACCTTTGCAAGAAATGTTGATATCTTTGGCATTATTTCTAACCCAGGCCTTTCCATTCCTTTTTGTACTTTAAATGGTAAAAAAGAAATCCACTTGTTTCTAACTTTAAAAGTGTTCTCACATTCATCCATTTCTCACCATGACTATGTCCTGCTTATTGTCATGCATACTAATAATAAGTTTTACATGAGTCCCTAACTTCCTCATTTTTCTGACTATCCAATTGGTATATAATATAGTTAGAAGTTTAATATCCATTGTCCCTAAATTTCTATGGGGGTCATTTATCAAACTGCTATATGGCGTTTTTGAATGCAAAAAACACCTTTAACGCATGTGAAAATGCCATAACACATAGTGTGATGCAAATTAGAAAAAGGGGAGGAGTTTGGGGCTAACTTCATGATTTGCAAGGGCATATTGCATTAACTACACCATTTTCATTTATGTAAAGCTGGGTGATAGGGCTTTATGATGTTTTTTGTAGTTTTAAGTTCCCTGAGAGTCAGCCCAGCTATCAGGGCTTTCCTACAACCATGAGAGTGAGAGAGAGAGAGAGAGACTAGCCATAATGCCCTCATACTAGCTAAGTATTTATACCTCTATATGAGGCCCACATAGTCACTCGAGGTGAGGTTTAGGTATTAGTGTAGGGGTTAGGGGCCACTTTGACATTCAAAGTGAGACGTATGAACAGAACAGTGGACTCTTGTGAAGATTTGATGACCTTTGGAGTGAGGAAACTCACACAAAGATGAGATTTGTGCAATGTTATCTCAACCTAGCTTGATGATATCCAGGTAGAGAGTCCATCAAGCTAGGCTGGCTTGGGCCTCACTGCTGTGGGAGCGCAATGACTCTATCCTGAATGATCTTGCCAGGTTTCTTGAACTTTTCAAATCAGTATTCAATGACCCTGCCCGGTACTCGACAGCAGGATCAACCTTGGTTCATCTTAAGCAAGGTAATAAACCTTTACCAGACTTCACCATTGAATTCAAGACGTTGGCTTCTGAATTACATTGGGACCCTAGATGTCTGAAGACCTTCTTCTTTCAAGGCCTGAACTCCCGGTTGAAAGATGAGTTAGTGGCTCGAGAGATGCCTGAAACCTTAGCAGAACTGATGAAGTTGGCAACAAGGATTGATCGCTGACTTCGCAACAAGGTTCAAGAAGTCAAGAGCCCCAGAAGACCATCTTAGGGAGAGACCCGAGTCAAGTCTGTACCCAGGCCTACACCTCCAGGTCCTGTTGCGGGCAAAGAAGAACCAATGCAATTGGGCCGCAGTCATTTGACTTCCAAAGAGAGACGAACTTGAAAGAGGTTGGGACTATGCATGTATTGTGGACAAGCTGGTCATGCTGTTCAAACATTATTATTTTTATATACCAACATTCGATCTCAATTGAGATATCACACCGGTTTACATTCAGGTACTGTAGGTATATTTCTATCCCCAGAGGGCTTACAATCTAAGTTTTTGTACCTGAGGCAATGTAGGGTAAAGTGACTTGCCCAAGGCCACAAGGAGCAACAGCAGGACTTGAACCTTGGTCTCCTGGGTCATAGTCCACTGCTCTAACCACTAGGCTATTCCTCCTTCCTAACATGCCCTAACATGCCTCCTCCCTAACATGCCTCCTCCCTAACATGCCCTATATGTCCGGGAAACTGGCAGACCTAAGTTATGTGGGAGGATTCTTCTTAGGTCTAACAGCACGCTCTCCTCCACTCTCTCTTCGTATCCTTAATCTGCGTCTCCTCTACTTTTGTCCTCTATTCATGGAGAGCCCTTACCGGGTGAAGTAACCCTGCTTACAGAACCAGTGAGCTTACGTAATGGCGCTCTTCATACAGAGACTATTTCCTTCTTTGTGCTAGAGAAGACCATGCACCCTTTGGTACTTGGGTTACCGTGGCTGCAGAAACATATGCCACAATTCAACTGGGCCACTTTGGAGCTTTCATGTTGGGGTCCAGATTGCCATGACAAATGCTTGATGGAAGTCTCTCCAATGCCATGAATGTCAACTACTCCGTTGTTGCCTGGGTTTCCTCCTCAATATGCATCTTTCCAAGATGTGTTTTCCAAAGAAGCCGCTGATGTATTACTCCCACACAGATTATACGACTGCGCCATCAATTTGAAGCCTAATATGGAACCACCCAAAGGAAGGGTTTATCCTCTCTCCATGGTAGAGAATAAAGCAATGTCAGAGTACATCCAGGAGAATCTCCAGAAAGGCTTCATAAGACCTTCCAAGTCTCCTGCCGGCGCAGGCTTCTTCTTCGTGGGGAAGAAGGATGGAACATTACGTCCATGCATTGATTACAGAGGTCTGAATGAGATCACTGTAAAGGATCACTAGCCCTCACTACTCATATCGGAGCTATTCAACAGGTTACAGGAAGCCAAAATATTCTCCAAGCTTGACCTCAAATGAGCGTATAACTTGGTTCGCATCCACGCTGGCGATGAATGGAAGACAGCTTTTAATACCCGGGATGGGCACTTTGAATACCTGGTGATGCCCTTCGGCATGTGCAACGCCCCGGCTGTCTTCCAAAACATGATGAATGACATTCTGCGTGATCTACTCTACCAATGTGTCGTTGTCTACTTAGACGACATCTTGATTTTCTCCCAGGACCTGCAGTCCCATCAGGAGGATGTCAAAAGAGTTCTGCAGAGACTTCGCGAGAACCGCCTATATGCCAAGTTGACTAAATGTGAATTCCACAAGGAATCCGTGCCCTTCTTAGGGTACATTGTCTCAAACAAAGGTTTCTAGATGGACCCTCAGAAGCTTGAGAGTATTCAAAAATGGACACAACCCACTGGCCTAAAAGCTCTAAGATGATTTTTGGGACTTACCAATTACTACAGGACCTTCATCAAAAACTACTCTTGATTGACTGTTCCATTAACAGAGATGACTAAGAAGGGAGCCAACGTTGCCACGTGGTCTATGGAAGCTGTGACAGCATTTCAGAAGTTAAGACGCCTTCTCAAGCAAACCATGTCTCCGCCATCCGGACCCTACACGACCCTTTGTGGTGGAAGTCGATGCCTCTGACGTAGGTGTAGGAGTTGTGCTAAGCCAGACCAGTGACTCTAAGATCTTGCACCCATGCTCATTCTTTTCCTGATGCTTCTCGCCAGCAGAGAAGAACTACAGCATTGGGGATAAAGAATTTCAGCAGGTCCATCTCTTTGGAACTCTATCCCACCGGATTTGAGACAGGAACCATGCTCTCTAACATTTAGAAAAAGACTAAAAACTTGGCTTTTCAAAAAAGCATTTCCAAGCCTTGAATAAAACCTCCACTCTTCAACACAAACTCGCATACAATAACTGGATCTAAATAAGAATCCAACTACCATAAACTTACGCACATCATTACCTGCGGAGTTTTATCATATTATTATCATTCACTACTGTGTCATATTTATTCTCTTGGTTACTTATTTTACCGTTTCATATTTATGTACTGTCCCATTTATTCACATAGGCTTATTTATTCACTCCGCTATACTACTACACTAATTGGCTGAAATGTAAATATTGCATTGTTCAATCTCTCCCCTCTTCCAGCTCCAAGTTAATTTTCCCTGTTTTATTGTTTTATTGTAACTTTCTCACCCTTCAATTGATTCTCTGTATTTAAAGTTCACAGTTCTATTGGGAATATTGTTATCACGTTACCTTATGCTCTTCACACATTGTTAATTGTAAACCGGGTTGATGTGATGCCAGTCATGAAACTCGGTATAACAAAAACAATAAATAAATAAATAAATAAATAAATAATTAATAAAAATGGTATTTGAAGAATGGCACCCCTGGCTTGAATGTGCACAACATCAGATCACTGTTTACACAGATCATAAAAATCTGGAGTACCTCCGTCATGCTCAACGCCTTAACCATAGACAGGCGAGATGGTCTCTGTTCTTCAACAGATTTGACTTTGTGCTGAAATATCGCCTTGGTGATAAGAATGTCAGAGCAGATGCATTATCTCGCTCTTTTCTCTCTGAAGATGTACCTGATGAACCCCAGCATATCATCAACCCGAAGAGAATCCTTCTGTTAGCTACACATCCGATACCTCCGGGCAAAACCATTGTACCCTGCAACCTAAGAAAGTATTAGAATCTGCTATGCTGATGGGAGGAGCAAGCAGATGGGAGTTAACAATTAGTTAGGTTATGCTCCTCCAGAGGGGAGTAGTAGCAATCTATTGTAATCTGCTGCTGGATACTCCTGTAGAGGGAGGAGTTTAGCAATCTATTATGAGTCACAGTGCGGCGTTGCAATCTGTTAGGAACTGGCTCCCGTAGAAGGAGGGGTTTAGCAATCTGATATGCTCCGTAGGTGAAACTAGCAATCTTGTTATGATATGGTGCTGAGTTGGCAATCTGTACCAGCGGAGTGCTAGATAGGGTACTCAGCTGGAAAGGAATGTAAATAGGTGAATCCTTAGGCCGATGGCAGATGATAGAGCCCCCAGGAGGATATCCTGAGAGGAACCACCGGCTAGGCTTGGTTATGGAGACAGACACAGATAGTTGTTTTATTAGGTTAGTAGAACCACCAGAGGTGGCAGTAGTGAGCTGATATGCCCGGCAGGGATGAAGTCCCTCAGATACTGGAACTGTGATCCCAGGGTTGCTGAGCTGTGCCTACCCATCCAGGCCTTATGTCCCTACAAGGGTTAGACCTCGATTGCTGTGCCTGTTCATCCAGGCCTTATGTCCCTACAAGAGTTGGGCCAAAAAAACAGGAAGGAAGTCGGTCTAGCAAAGCCATGAGGGAATGTAAAACAAAGAAGCCGAAGTGAGTATAGATAGTGAGTAGATAGGGTATGCTGTATTCATAGCCAGTAATAGATGACAATCTCACATAGGTTCTTAAGGAGGCTCAGTAGCTGGAAAGAGTTAGGCCCTTGAGGAGCGAGTACCTGGTTCCAGGGAAAGTTCTGAGAGAGCGATGGTAACTCACGAATGTCTGTATCTGCGATAGCTTCCAGGCAGTAGAGAATCTTCAGAGTATTCAGGAACATGGGCCCTCAAGGAGCGAGTACAGGTTCCTATCTGCAATCTGAAATAAAGAAAAGAGAGCAAGGCCCCCGAGGAGCGGGTACCTCTGGTATGTCTGAGGAGGCAGAGTAGCTTGGACAAATCTGATTCGTAATCCTTGTCCTTCTCCAAATTCGTGTCTGATTCATAGTCCATCCTTGCTTACTCAATCGTTAGCGAAAGTGAAGACCTTTTATGTTGAAAGCAGATTACGTCAATACAGGGGGATGCCCCTGAGGTTCGCGCCCTTGCTGGTACATACTTTGGAGCGCGCGCGCCCCACGTCATCAGGAGCATGGCAGATCCGCAGCATCGAGCCGGTCCGGGTACACCGGAGAGAAGCGGCATGGAGATGCCGCGGCAGCAAGCCGTCCATCCAGCCCGGAGTCGCCACAGAGGTAGAGAAGGTGGAGCAAGGGCGTAGAGCAGCCACAAATGCAACAGAAAGTGCTAGCTTGGGTTCACGATTCGAAACTGGCCGGATATCCTGGTCAACGGAGAACACTGGCTAAGCTACAAAAGTACTATTGGTGACCCACCATGAAGGAAGACACTTTTGCTTATGTAGCTTCCTGTTCCAATTGTGCCAGACAGAAGACTCCGCCCGGACCTCATTGGGGCCTGCTTCAACTCTTGCCAGTACCAGATGAGCCCTGGACCCACATCGCAACGGATTTTGTGAAGGACTTGCCACTTTCTGGAGGTAACAATACCATCTGGGTTACAGTGGATCGATTTTCGAAGATGGCATACTTTGTGGCTCTCCCTGGCTTGCCTTTGGCCATGGAACTTGCTAAACTATTCATCAGTCACATCTTTCGCCTACATAGCATGCCTAAACACATTGTTTCTGACAGGGGAGCTCAATTTACAGCAAAGTTCTGGAAAGCCTTGTGTAAGAAATTCGACCACACTTGACTTCACCTCTGCGTACCATCCTCAGTCAAATGGCCAAACTGAGAGAATGAATAGAACTCTCAAACAGTTCCTCTGTGCCTATGTTGGTTCACGACAGAATGACTGGGCTGAACTGTTGCCCTGGGCTGAATTCACCATCAATTCGCATCCAGCATCATCTACTGGATCTACACCTTTTGAAGTGGTCTACGACGACAACCCTTACCACCCTTACTACTTCCACTTTCTGTGTCATCCCCGGCAGCTCAATCTACTGCCAAAGATATTCAGCAGCTCTGGAGAAAGACTAAAGTGATGCTCCAAAAAGCAGGACAAAGAGCAAAGAAAGGCTATGACACTCACTGAAGTAAGGCTCCTGAATTCCAGCCTGTTGATAAAGTCTGGCTGTCTACCAAACATCTGACTCTCAAGCTTCCATCTGCTCGATTTGCTCCATGCTTTGTCAGACCCTTCCCTATTCTCCATGATTGGGCTCACTCACCTATAGTCTGAAACTTCCTCCAGCTATGAAGATTCATAATGCATTCCATGTTTCGCTCTTGAAACCGCTTGTTCTTAGTGAGTTTTACACCAAGACACCTGAACCTACTCCTGTTGATGCAGAAGAAGACATCATAAGAGCATAAGAAAAATGCCATACTGGGTCAGACCAAGGGTCCATCAAGCCCAGCATCCTGTTTCCAACAGTGGCCAATCCAGGCCATAAGAACCTGGCAAGTACCCAAAAACTATGTCTATTCCATGTTACCATTGCTAATGTCAGTGGCTATTCTCTAAGTGAACTTAATAGCAGGTAATGGACTTCTCCTCCAAGAACTTATCCAATCCTTTTTTAAACACAGCTATACTAACTGCACTGACCACATCCTCTGGTAACAAATTCCAGAGTTTAATTGTGCGTTGAGTAAAAAAGAACTTTCTCCGATTAGTTTTAAATGTGCCCCATGCTAACTTCATGGAGTGCCCCCTAGTCTTACTATCCGAAAGAGTAAATAACCGATTCACATCTACCCGTTCTAGACCTCTCATGATTTTAAACACCTCTATCATATCCCCCTCAGTCATCTCTTCTCCAAGCTGAAAAGTCCTAACCTCTTTAGTCTTTCCTCGTAGGGAAGTTGTTCCATTCGTCTTATCATTTTGGTAGCCCTTCTCTGTACTTTCTCCATCGCAATTATATCTTTTTTGAGATGCGGCGACCAGAATTGTACACAGTATTCAAGGTGCGGTCTCACCATGGAGCAATACAGAGGCATTATGACATTTTCCGTTTTATTCACCATTCCCTTCCTAATAATTCCCAACATTCTGTTTGCTTTTTTGACTGCCGCAGCACACTGAACTGACGATTTCAATGTGTTATCCACTATGACACCTAGATCTCTTTCTTGGGTTGTAGCACCTAATATGGAACCCAACATTGTGTAATTATAGCATGGGTTATTTTTCCCTATATGCATCACCTTGCACTTATCCACATTAAATTTCATCTGCCATTTAGATGCCCAATTTTCCAGTCTCACAAGGTCTTCCTGCAATTTATCACAATCTGCTTGTGATTTAACTACTCTGAACAATTTTGTGTCATCTGCAAATTTGATTATCTCACTCGTCGTATTTCTTTCCAGATCATTTATAAATATATTGAAAAGTAAGGGTCCCAATACAGATCCCTGAGGCACTCCACTGTCCCCTCCCTTCCAGTGAGAAAATTGTCCATTTAATCCTACTCTCTGTTTCCTGTCTTTTAGCCAGTTTGCAATCCATGAAAGGACATCGCCACCTATCCCATGACTTTTTACTTTTCCTAGAAGCCTCTTATGAGGAACTTTGTCAAATGCCTTCTGAAAATCCAAGTATACTATATCTACCGGTTCACCTTTATCCACATGTTTATTAACTCCTTCAAAAAAGTGAAGCAGATTTGTGAGGCAAGACTTGCCCTGGGTAAAGCCATGCTGACTTTGTTCCATTAAACCATGTCTTTCTATATGTTCTATGATTTTGATGTTTAGAACACTTACCACTATTTTTCCTGGCACTGAAGTCAGGCTAACCGGTCTGTAGTTTCCCGGATCATCCCTGGAGCCCTTTTTAAATATTGGGGTTACATTTGCTAACCTCCAGTCTTCAGGTACAATGGATGATTTTAATGATGTTACAAATTTTACTAATAGGTCTGAAATTTCATTTTTTAGTTCCTTCAGAACTCTGGGGTGATTTACTACTCTTCAGTTTGTCAATCAGGCCTACCACATCTTCTAGGTTTACCGTGATTTGATTCAGTCCATCTGAATCTTTACCCATGAAAACCTTCTCCATTACGGGTACCTCCCCAACATCCTCTTCAGTAAACACCGAAGCAAAGAAATCATTTAATCTTTCCGCGATGGCCTTATCTTCTCTAAGTGCCTCTTTAACCCCTCGATCATCTAATGGTCCAACTGACTCCCTCATAGGCTTTCTGCTTCGGATATATTTTAAAAAAATTTTACTGTGAGTTTTTGCCTCTACAGCCAACTTCTTTTCAAATTCTCTCTTAGCCTGTCTTATCAATGACATCGAGTACAAGGTTGATGTCATCCTTGATGTAAGAAAGAGGCAGAGTTTGGGAATACCTCCTGTCATGGGAGGGATATGGACCAGAAGAAAACTCTTGAGAATCATTGGCTAATATCATGGAGAAAGAGATGCTTCGTCAATTTCATCAATCACATCTTCAAAAACCAAGACCAGGTAGGGGGTCTGGAGGGGGCCCTTTGAAGGGGGATACTGTTGCGTCTGTCGGTCTCAGACGGCTTCGACCTCTGTGCCTCACCTTTCTTCCTTCTCTCTCTCAAGCCTTGGGAAGATGGCTGCTGCCGTATCTTCTTGCCACTCTCTCCGTCGTCCCCGGAACGGCTACCGTGACAGTGATCGCCATGTTTCTCCAGAGGGCCTCCTAGGGTGCGCGCGCGCACACCACCCACGTCTTTATCCATGTCATGGTGGGAGCCTCAGGGGTGACCCCCTTGAGTCCGTCATGCCATCCGGGTATTTAGCCTGCCCTTCGTTTGCTACCAGTCTGAATTAGCAAGGATCGTGAATGGATTGGAATGCCTCCGGTCTAAGCTGCTCTGCCACTTCCCAGCTGCCGCGGGAAGTCCTCTCTGCCCTTCAGGGTTTTTCATCTCTAAATTGGGTACCCGCTCCTCGGGCCCCCTTATGCTTTCTTTCAGGTACCTATCTGGGATACAGGGTTCTCGCTCTCCCTACCTTGGTGCCTACAGCTCAACTACTTCTGCCTGCCAGGATTTCATCAATACAGCTATCTACCTCAGTGAGTAACTAACATTGTCAGTCTGTCTCATCTGCAGCTTCAGCGCTGGGGGTCTACATCCAGGACTTCCTCTTCTACCCTGCGCTGTCTATCATCTACATGAACGTGGAACTGGTCTCCTCTCCTGAGGACCCCTGGATTAATCTACTGAGTTACCTCACTGCTGCCTCCCTGGGCAGTATCACCAAGCTGTATAATAAATACAAATTCTCTGTGTCTGCATGTATAGAGTCTAGCCTAGTACTGCGGATCCTCACGGGGCTCCTCCCCATGGGAGTGGCCATCACCACAGTACCAAAGAATCCACTCCAACACCTCAAAACCATAATGATACCCTTCACTTGTCTTCTCTTTTGTTTTATCATCTCTTAGCTGATTGTGGTTGCATACTTACTCACTTTATAGCTGACTGTTTATCATCAAATTTATAGGATTAAAAATGTCCTAGGAAATAAAGTAATAATTTTAGGACAGAAACCACAGTACCAGAGAATGAATGTGCAGCTGGGACTTTCTTGCCCAATGTGCTTAAAACTTTTGATTGAAGCTGGCTGTTGAGCAGGCAGACACAGGTAAGAAGTGCTGCTCTCTTTCTGCCAGGGGGAGGGAGGGAATTTATTTATTTATTCATTCATTTATTTATTTATTTATTTGATTCTTTTTTTTTTATACCGACATTCATGACAGGTCATATCACATCAGTTTACATCGAACATTAGAAGAAAAGAAAATTACATTTAACAGGGAGTAATAATGTGGCTGGAGTATGGGAGAACGCCTATTTGAGAGCAGCCTAGAGCTGAACTACCTTGCACTGGGAGGTGCCAAAAACTGAACTAGGGTAAAAGAGAATGAGATTGAAGATTAAACCAGAACAACTTATATCTAATGTTACTCATGCTATGGTATCAGGGGTGAGGGAGGGAGGGAAGGAAGTGTATCATATAGAGGTTTGGCTAAGATTGTGCCTGTTTTGGGGATGGGGGAAGAAAAAGAAATAGGATCAAATCAGAAAGCATCAAAACATGGGGCCAGTTAGCAGTCATCCTGGTTTAGATTTTAGTCATTTAGATTTAGTCATTTAGATTTTAGACAGTTCCTAAATTCTCTTGTCCAAGTAGTAGGTAAATATATTTTGTTTCCTTCCATTTTCTCAAGAAATCATCATGGGTATGTTAAATAATGGAGATTATATCTCAAACTTAAGTTACTACAATAAGATGGTAACTCTGATAATGGCACGCGGGCACACATGTTCACGCATATTCCAATTTGTGCCAAAGGACATGGCCATTTTATAATATATGCTCGTTTATGAGCGCATGGTATAAAATAAGCTGTATGTGCCTGCATGTGCAAGCAAATGCCACCTGTACTGCATAAGTGGGGCGATTTTAGTACACATGCACGCCGTCGCAATTACCAGTTTTGCCACATCGTTCCCAGTTCGCCCAGGTAAGAGATAGGTGTTCCTAACACCTAGTTAAATAGCCTCCCTTTACCTTGTTAGCACCAACCCTTAAAACCCTGCTGACTATCCTAGATTTTTTTATTTTATTACTTACACGCCTTTCAAAGCAGTAGTAAAGTTACACGACGGGGACCCCGGCGTGCACTTGTGCACGTAAATACTTATGCACACATTTCATGTTAAAGTCCTGGAATGCCCATCTACCACCCCTGCCCCACCCAGACCATGCCCATGCCCTGCTCCTTGTTTGCAACTTCTTATTTGTGCACATACTAGGAGGTCTGCATGTACACGGATGGCTTTTAAAATCTGCTCAGCATGCACCATCCAGACATACTTGCATATCTCCCGGCTTTGGCACATGCCGGGCTTTTAAAATTCATCCCTAAGAAGGGGAAAAGAGCTAGAACCAATTTAAGAGAAAAAAATGACTACATAGCACATCTGTTTGCTAAGAAGGTTCAGGCATATTAACAAGTTTTGGTAATTATACTAAACAGGCAAAGATTTAAAATGCATTTTTATCAAAAATTTGCATGGGAACAAAAAAATAGATATTTTTCCACAAAAAAAAACAAAACACATTATTACAGTTTGGATGAAATGGGAAAACTGGATTATTCTCATTAAAATAATTTAATATCAAAAGTGAATTCTTGTGAATTAAAAAAAATGGAGAGCATAAATTGGTAAATTTCATTTTTAGTGTGAAAATATTAATATATATATATAAATATTGTAATTTGCCTTGAGATCAACTTTGGGAAAGGGCAGTATATCAAATGTTCATAACTAATGAAATACATTTAAATGTGTTTGGAAATGACCTCAAAGTTTTTCAGCATGAGCATGCAAAAAATGTAAATTAGATTAAGATGCTCTCACTTGGGGGGAAAAAAATCTTTCATGGAATTTCCAACAGTAAATTATAGCACATTGGGTCAGATTGCTAAACACATTTCCTGTAGATACAAGAGGCCTGGTAGCTTTTCTCACATTCTGTATCTATGGGAGAAGTCCTTCATGAATCAGACACAAAATGGAAACACCATTTAGTAAATCTGCCCCAATATGTCATATACATATTTAATAGAGATCATCTGTATAAAGCCGTTGGGTTTATATTTTCATACAGTTAGAATGCATAAAGAGAGTCATTTTCAAACTGCCCACCTTGGAACAAAGCTCATGGGTTCTTTTAACTCACTGACTTTGCATCAATTTTCTAAGTGAAAGTGCTCGTTATTTTGATTTGAAACCTGGCAACAGTATACGGTAGTTTTTAATTCAAAAAAACATGTGTAGATTTGAAAATGAATGTCTGGGCATTATTTTCCTCCCCTGACTAAAACACAGCCTAGGGAATCTCTCTCTCAATGAGACTGAATGTACGTGCATTGTAGAACCCTGCCCGACTTTTGGTTGCATTGAGACAGGGCAATTTTCAGACAGTGGATTAATTGGCTTAACTGGTTTTGAAAATTGCTCTCAAAGTTGCATTATTGTTACAATATGTTATTAGCATTATTTCCTAGTGAATCAATGATATAATCCAGTGGTTTCCAGACCTGTTCTGGAGGTCCCCCAGCCAGTCAGGTTTTTCAGGATATCCCTAATGAATATGCATGAGATAAATTTGCATGCATTACTTCCACAGTATGTAAATTTTATCTAATGTATATTCATGGTGGATATTCTGAAAATCTGCCTGGTATGGGGTTCCCCAGACAGGTTTGGTAACTTCTGATATAACCCATTATGTCATAGAGTATTGTACAGTGTATCAAGTTAAGCTGCCAATTTCTGTATCGTATGTATTTATTACTATAAGATGGGCAGGCAACTCCACAAGCAGATCTGGTTTTCAGGATCTCTGCAATGAATGTGTGAAGTATATTAGCATGTAATGTCTCCATTGTATGCAAATATCTCATCATATTCATTGTAGATATCCTGAAAACCATACATGTTTGTGTCATTCTAGAACTGAAGTTGCCTACTCCTGTGCTATACCTTTACAACATTTGTGAAGTATAAATGAATATATAAATGAAATATACCTCCAGAGTGGGGATGGACAATTCAACTATTTTCTTGCTTAAACTCTAGCTCACATATACACTTTTAGAAATTCAGGTAGCTGCAGACTAATTTGTTTTCCAGCTGACTTAGATTTACCAGATACCATAACATTCTCATTATTTAAGTGAATCATTTAAAACTTTAAGAGGCTGATGTATTAAATGTTTTTTTCCCATTTCGTGTCTATGTAGAAAAAGCTTAATACATCTGCCTCTATATTAAGTCAACTTCTATTATGGGCCAGCAGAAACATTTCTTATAATCTTCCCACCAAACCTAAACTTTTGGTAGCAATCTGACTGCACTTAAGTACGGATATCTGACCTCATCAGAGAACATATATTCCAAATGAGCCAAATCAAAAATTTGTCAAGATGATTTGCTGCCAATTGAAATTTTGGTTAAGTCTCACACAGGGGAATTGGTTTCAACCAATGCAAATCAGAATTGACCATGTCAAATAATCTCAAACTTTGGCCTCAAATTGGACAGGTTTATAAGATATTCCTAATGAATATGCATGATATATATTTGCATGAGCACTGCCTCAATTGTATACACATCAATCTCATGCATATTCATTAGAGATATCTTGAAAACCGTTTGCAGCTCTAGGCCATGGCTCTGAGAAGATTAATTTGATAACAAACTGGATTGTCCATCCCTTCTCTATAGAATATTCAGGGCAGATATAACTCTCAAAGCTCAGTTCACTCTTTCTTGCCGCAAATTGCGATTTATAATGAGATACTTTCAATTTCAATAAGAAACTAAAGCTATGCTGTAATATAAATATGTTAAATATAGTCAAAAATGTCTGTGGAAAATTGACTATTTGCCTATTATTTTATTTCAGTGAACTAAATCAAATGGACAGAGCCACTAGAAAAGAATCTGCATAGTATAACAGCAGATTTAACCATTTCCTGGCTTTGTTGCAATTTTCTAACTTTTCCTCATTTTCCTTGACTTAGGGGGTCATTTTCAAAAGTCCCTTTTTACGTGCGATCACTAAATGGGGGCAGAGTCGGTCCTGGAAGAGGAGGAGACGGGGCGGCACCGGGGCCGACTCTGCAGATACATTGCTGGCAGCGAAAGATAAGGACCCTTATTGCCACCAGTTTCACGCCGAATGGTGTAGTTATTCAGTGCGAAAGCCGGCAGCCAGCGCACCGCAGTGGTGCACTGGCTGCCGGCTTTCGCAGGCCCGCCCCCTGTTACCGCCGGATTTTCTAAGGTCTGTGACCTTAGAAAATCCAGGCCTTAGTTCTTTTCTTTTCTGAAAATTGCATTTGCTTTTTCTTTTATTTCTGTAATGTTTTTTCTTTGTCTGATTCAAAGTCTGCTTTTATTTTTAAGCTGTTCCTCTGCTTGGTCATCTTTTCTTCCTCCCCTCTTTCTCAGTCTTTTTTCCTCTGATCTAATTTTGAGATTGCTATTCATGCTTTTACGTGACTAACCATCAGCTTTTGTGCCATTGCCAAATTTTCAGTGCTTTATCTGGTAATGCTTGATGAGCATGTTTCATGGACTGCATTTCTCAATGCAAAATACTGGAGAATGTATACAAATGCTATTGACTGAAGCCGATTATAAGTGCATTTTTCTTTGTAAACTTTATGGAGATTTGTACAAAGCACTGTAAATTAATCTGAAATGAACATCAGAATGTTCATAATTGTGATTTCAGCATAAACCTGGAAGAGGGAGTATTTGCTTGTGGATTTACATGGCATTAGGAGGGAAGTATTCCTTTCCATTTTATTCACAAAATCTTATCTTTTTAACTAAAAGCTTTATCCTTCTTGCTGGAAGAAACACTATAATGTGTATAGTGTTTATACGCATTAGACTAAAACAAAATTCATTTTCCCCAAACAAATAAATTGATTATATTGTAAATCTCCTTTATATTTTCTTTGAAGGTATTGTGTTTGAAAATTTTCTTTAATTTTGGTAAACACTGTATATCTATTAAATTTCTGCTTTTTTCTTAATTAGTAATTTTTCCCGGCCCCCAATGCTTGTGCTATAAAGGTAATTCAGTTTGATTGCACAGCAGGACTGTGCATGGTATTGCTGAATGTATGCTTCAGTTATATTGTAAATTGTACATATTAAGATTAGAAACTAACTGCATTTTTCTGGCATGCCTTCTATAATTGTATAAATGTACAAGTTTATTTGGATTACACAGAAATACAAACTCTTGTACTCATTAATACTGCGAGCTCAGTTTTATCTAAAGCTATATTAAACTTTCAAAGATTTGTTGGATTTAAAGGTGATAGCATATTTGTCATTTTTCACATTTCCAGATGTCTTCTAGAAAGGGTATGTGTCTTCAGGTTTTGTGGAATTATTTCAACACTGAGCTTCCTCTCCTATAAGATAATATATGTAAACGTTTTTGATCTCTTAATATAATAATACTATAATAATCTATTTAAATGAACATTCTGTTTATAGAAGTAGCAGCAGCCAAATATTTTAAAAATGAAAACAGAGAAATAACACAAATGAAAGACCTAAATAATATTCTTCTTAAGAACTATAGTGTTTTTTTAAATCTTTGATCCTTTCTGTTGAGTTGCTTAGGGTTTGCCAGGCTCTTAAACAGGCTTACTAGAAGAAGGTTGTTTAACTGATAGCTACTCTACCTTAATTGGAAATGTATCACTTCCTTTCAGATGTTAGGTCCTTCAGAAAACCCCCTCCTAGACCCTTTTATAATCCTGAGCACTGGAAGGGCAGAGAATAGAAGAAAGAGTTGAACAGGATTGTTAGCTGCTTGTCATTACTGGTTTGCTGTCAGTGAGCAATGCTGGAAGATCATCTTGGGGCAGAATGAAGTTGATGACCCAAAAGTGAAAGCTGTGAAGAGCATACTGAGAAAGGCTAAATAAAATCACTTAAAACATAAGAAAAATTAATCTCACCCCCTTTTTTAATGACTTTATAAGCATTTCCTTTTGATTCTCTTCTTTTAATGTTTTTATAGTACTACGTATTATAGATATTATGGCTTAAATGTTCAGTTTGTATTTTAAATCTAATTAGACAATTTGGGATCAATATTCAAAGCCATTGAGCCAAATAATTCACAAGTTATCTGGCTAAATGGCAACTTTTTGAATATCGGTCACTTATCTGGCTAGATTTTAGATAAGTTATTATTCAGTTAAAACCTAGTTGGATAAAAAAGAGGCAGTTTGGAGACATTATAAGGTGGGAAAACTTATTTAGTTAAGAGCCAATTTTCAGAGTCATTTATCAAAATGTGTTAGGAAACACAATGGAAGCCAATCCAATATAGCTCTGTAGTGACCAAGAACAAAGGGATCGGCGCTCTGTTCACAGAGCTGCCTCAGGGGCAACTATAATTAAAGCATATAAACTGAACATTTAAAATCATTTACAAAACATATAAAATTGTATAGACATCACAAAAATTGTTAAATAATAAGATTAATTTGATAAACAGGTATACACAGCTGGTAATCAATAATAAAAAATGAGAGTAAAAAAACTTCAATTACATACATAAATAAAACAGGGACATATAGGGCTGGATTTTAAGAGGTACGCACGGGCGAAGATTTGTGCACGCAACCCAGCGCACACAAATCTGCACCCGATTTTATAACATGCGTGCGCAGCCGCACGCATTTTATAAAATCCGGGGTCGGCCTGCGCAAGGGGGTGCACACTTGTGCACCTTGCGCGCACTGAGCCCTAGGGGAGCTCCGATGGCTTTCCCTGTTCCCTCCGAAGCCACTTTCCTTCCGCCCCCCCCCCCACTTCCCCGCCCTTCCCCTACCTAACCCACCCCCCAGCCCTACCTAAACCCCCCCCCCGACCTTTGTTTTTAAAGTTGCGCCTGCCTCAGGGCAGGCATAGGTTGCTGGCACGTGATCCCCTTGCCTAGAGGCCCTACAGAGGCCTCTGGCCATGCCCCCGTCCCGGACCGCCCACGCCTTGCCCCTTTTTTCAAGCCCCAGGACATACGCACGTCCCGGGGCTTGCACGCATCGCCGGGCCTATTCAAAATAGGCTTGGCCCGCGCAGGAGAGGTTACACACGTAAATCCTGAGGATTTATGCGCATAACCCTTTTAAAATCTGGCCCATAAAGTGTGCCCTCTAAAACTGTTGCACATGCAGACTATGTATGAACATTTCTTTTAGATGCTGATCATATATGTAAAGATCTTTTAAATACCTGTGTGAAGTGTTCTTTTCCTTCAAAAATGAACAGCGCAGAACTTATCCAAATTTCTGTCAGTGCTTGTCATAGCCCCTGAGGCAGCTCTATGAACAGAGCGAAACTTGGCCAGAGTCAGGCCTACATACTGTGGGGAAGATTTTCAAAGGGGTACGAGCGAACCCCCCCGAAAACCTACCCCAAAACCCCCTGCGCGCGCTGAGCCTATTTTGCATAGGCTCGGCGGCGTGCGCAAGCCCCGGGAAGCACGTAAGTCCCGGGGCTTGCATGGAGGGGCGTGTCGGGGGCGTGTTGCGAGTGACGCGGCGTTTCGGGGGCGTGTTGCGAGTGACGCGGCGTTTCGGGGGCGGCGCCACGGGTGTGGTTTCGGCCCCGGGGCATGGCCGCGGCCTCCGAACCAGCCCCCGGACCGGAACATGGAGCGCGGCAGCCGGCCCGGCGCGCCTAAAGTTACGCCTGCTTCCAGCAGGCGTAACTTTGCCGACAAAGGTGCGGGGGGGGTTAGATAGGGCCGAGAAGATGGGTTAGGTAAGGGAAGGGAAGGTGCGGGGAGGTGGAAGGAAAGTTCCCTCCGAGGCCGCTCCCATTTCGGAGCGGCCTCGGAGGGAACAGAGGCAGGCTGCGCGGCTCGGCACGCTCAGGCTGCCGATTTTGGGCAGCCTTGCGTGTGCCAACGCCAGATTTTAATGGATATGCGCAGCTACGCGCATATCTATTGAAATCCCGCGTACTCTTGTTCGTGCCTGGTGCGCGAACAAAAGTACGTGTGTGCGCAGATTTATAAAATCTGCCCCAGCGAGAATAAAGAATTGTGTTATTGCACCGATCCCTTTGTTCTTGGTCAAAATGTGTTAGGGCATTATCACAGGCATTAGGGACCTAAAGCCCATGAAAAAGGGATAACGCATGCAATAAATACCACATTGCAAAATGCATATGCAAATTTAAAATTAATAGTCGAGTGGGAGGAGTAAATGGAAATGAGGACTGGGTAACATTGCATGCAATAACGTAGCACACACTAGCGGGATTTAACTACACCTTTTACTTTGCATTATGCCTGCAATAGCTGTGCGTTCTGGGATTTATCACAAATCTCAGTAGGGGGAGAGGGGGAGATAGAAAGAGAGAGAGAGCCTCTGTGGAGGCTCACTTGTATTTGAACTTTTTATACCACTGTATGAGGGGTATTATGAATGCGGAGTGAAGTTTGTTGGGAGGAGTGAGTTCTGGGGGGCAATTTTACATGCACAGTCATAAATATAAACAGAGCAGTTACCACCAGTGAAGATTTAATGTGATTTGGAGTGATGAAAGGTAAAAGAAAAGTAGATTTGTACCATATTCTCTCTACCTAGCTTGATGCTATCTCTCTACCTAGCTGCAATCAAGGTAGGTAGAGAGTAAAGTGGTCAAATCTACTCTTCTTTTACCTTTCATCCCTCCAAATTACATTAAATCTTCACTGATGGTAACTAATATGTTTGTACGTATGACCTGTGCATGTAAAACTGCCCCCTCAGAACCCACTCCACCCCACCCCACAAATCTCACCCCTAGTTACTAGTGGTCCCTCTTACAGTGGTATAAATAGTTAACTTTTTTGTGAGCCTTTACAGAGGCACTCTCTCTGTCTCTCTTTCTCTCTCTTTCTCCAGCAGCCCAAACCATCAATTGGTGGTGTAATAAATTTAACTCACATTGCAAAAAAAAGACCTATGCAATGGAGTACCTGGAAATGTATCCTAACCATATCCCTTTTTTATCATGGGCACTATTTTTGCTATATTTATATTTATATGACTGGCTAACTTGCACCTAACAGAATATATTGAAAAGATATCCAGTTAAGAGGCACTGTTATGATACATAAAAAAGGTAAATTGAAAACCTGTGGCTCAATTGGGCCATATTTTAATATATGAGCAGAGCAACCCCATTCTCCCAAACCCCTCCAAAATGACATAACAAATAGTTTTGGGGTCTAAAGATTGGCCCCCTCCTCTATTCCAGATAAAGGTCATCCAAAGTACCTCTCTATTCCATCCCATCACCACAACCCTATCTCTCCTACCCACCTGGTACCTTTGTAATATAGGAGCATGAAGGTACATATGGAAGAAAAAAATAGCTTATACAGTAAAACGGGGGGATACGAATTATTTTTAGATGTTAGTGAGAGGATGAAGTGGCAAAATGGGATTATAAACTTCAAAAGTGAAGGGAAGGAATATGTAGAAGCTGATGAGGAGAAATTGGAATTGCTTAATAAATATTTCTCTTCAGTGTTCATTGGGTAAGTACTTAAAGTTGGACCCCAGGAAACTGCCATAAATAGGAATAGAAGTGAGACAGACCTCAAACAATTTTCAGAAGTCTTGGAATTTTCTGAAGTCTTGGACTTCTGGACTTCTGGTAATGCCCCATCATGGAGGATAACAAAGATGCCAAAACTTTAATACAGTGACCCCAAAACAATCATTTTTAAGGAATTGAGATAAGTCATCCATCCAGTGGACATTATTTAACTGTAGATTTCTTCAGATTTTGAATTTTTGAAATTTTTACTTGCAAAAAACATTCTTTAAAATAAAATAAGTGACATAATTAAAAACATATATATCAGTGGTATATTTTGCTCCATGTAAGACCAATGATTAGATATAAGGTGGAGAAAAAGCTTTACTATGCGTATACATAAATCGATGACGCATATTATGAAGTTCACACATTTTTAAAGCATACATCCTTTAATGAGTTTGTATAGACTGAGCTGGGGAAGATTTTAGTGTTGAAAACTTCTATTGATCTACCAATCTCTATCTTTACTAAATGGGAAATAGCAAGTTGTTTGCTTGACAGTTGAATTTTCAAAGCATTGCGTGCTTAAAAATGAGCATATGTGCACATAGGAAGCCTCTACTTGCATACTCCATGTTTTATAAAAGTCCTAAATACTAGTATATTTTCATTTTTGCATGCATATATATGTGTGTAAAAAAGGGGTGGGCAGGGGCATTTCTGGGCAGGGCCAACACTAACATGCATAATGTGTTGTTTTAAAAGACACTTGCACAGTACACTTTCCAGCTTAATTGCATGTTTTTATACCTGCTAATTATCCGGTGTAAGTGATATTTAATGTGCTGTATAGTACTGACAGGGTGGGAGGTCTGAGTGAACCAGGAGGGTCCTAATGACCTAGACAAGGATAGGGCAAACTGAAGGACTAATTAGTAAAACTGGTAATTTACTTGACACACACATGCTTTAAGATACATCTACCTACATGCATTAATCAGGACTTACATGAGTAAGTTCTACTTTACTTTCACACAGAAAATATATGCACACATATTTTTAAAATAGGTGGGTACATTTGTATTTGCAATCAATTATCTTTGCACATAAGCCTACATAGGCACATATGTCGAGGGTTAAAGATACACTTATTTTATAAAACTTACATATATCATACACATGGGTTATAAAATACTATGATAAAAGTGTGTGTGGCCATGTACTTGCCTATATGCTGCCGTATGCATTTGTTTGAAATGTATCCTCCATATGTATGTGCACAGCTGACTGAATCCTTTCACACATACAAAAAAGCCTTTCAGACAAAATAAACTGCCAAGGCTGCTCTTCTGTTCTTTCTCTGCATTCTGCAGTATAAGCAGTGCACCTTGCAGAATCAGAGAGAGAGAGAGATAAAAATTACTGCTGTGCACTGCTTATTTTATCTTCATTGCTCTGCTCCAGTGAACAGACAGAATGCAGCACCTTGGTCTCTCTCTCTCACAGTGAGAACATTGTGACTGCAGCAGTGAAGAAAACAATGAGGTCAATATTCAAAATGAAACATTTAAATAGATAACTTTGAGTTAGATGGATAACTTGGATAACATGGAGTTAGGTGGATGACATGAGTTAGATGGATAACTTGCAATTTAGATGGATAACTTGTGAGTTATCCATCTAAATGGCTTTGAATATTGACCTCAAAAAGCCTTTTGCCAAAGCCAAAATTCTTCTCCTTCTGTTCAAGAACCTTTTCTTTCACTCTAACAGAAGTTCCAAAAAGACTACTTTTTTCAGTGAAATCCAACAGAGAAAATTGAATTTCTTTGCACATGCTCAGACCTGCCATTGGAAGGACATCAGTGTCATTTGATCCAGGTGCCAAATATAGGCTAGTTGAAGAAAAAAAAACAAACTTCACCTTGATTGGTCCACCATCCTGTCTACTTTTTTTTACTTCTTTCATCTTGGATCCATTCAGATTATTACATTGTTTGTTTGCTATAGTTACCTTCAGAAGAAAGCCCCCACTTTCAATGCAGCACTTTTACATGGGCAATAGACTTGAACTGGAAACATAAACAAATGAAATGAACATTTTTGTTTATATTCCTGGGCATTCTTCATTCATTTTGGAGGGCGACAAATGAAATGAAAATTCGCCAACCAGCCTATTGCTATAGTATGACATCAAAATGATGCCTTCTCAGGGCCGGCTGATGCCATTTTGTTGTATGGCAGTGCAACAAAATGGCACCAGCTGGCCCTGAGAAGACACCATTTTAAACTTCATACAATGAAGCTGGTCAGCCACGCCATTGTCATTGGACTTCATCGGGGAAGGAGGTGAGTGGGCATCCCTCCTGCCCATCTGAACCCCTGCGGACAAGGTAAGAGGGAACCAGGTTGGTTTCTGTTCCTCAGTACATTAATGGTTTGAGTGGGGGGGAGGAACTGAAGGTCCAGTTGCAAAGCCTTGAGTCATTCTCGGGAAGTGTTGTAGAGGCACCCGCCTTCCCCAGAGGGAGCTTATTTTTTTATATTTTTAAAATGAAATGGAAGTAAGCCAGCAAATTTCTCATGAAATGAAATAAAAAATGTTCTTGGTATTTCCTATTTTGTTTCAAACAAGATAAAATATGCATTTTCTATACCTCCCACTACAATAATAATGTGCTTACCCAATCAGTAAGTATATCATTCCCTTAAGAACTATCTTATGCAAATAAAAAAATAATAAACATATCAAGCCATAATGAGGGAGAAATTCTAATTGAGAATGTAATCTTAGAAATATTCTGTGACATGTTCTGATGGAAATTCATGCATCTTTTCAATCTATTGAGGCAAGGTATTTTCCCACATCTAAATATGCAATAACATGTGTTAAGGATTTTATTTTGAAATTGGCCATTAAAAATGTGTTTGTTCTTTTCAGGTCTGAGACTGCCCTGAATTATCATGAGACTTTTAGGACAATTAAAATCTTGGCATAAATTTCTCAAAACCTTTCCTCAGGAGGAATTCTTGCTGAATGGCATTTAAACTGATTAGGTTTTTTATGTAGTCTTGTGCAATCATGACCTTCTGAGGGTTTGAAGAGACTGGAAACTGAACAAAAAAGATCTTTGAGGTAGCTGTTCAAATTCAACTGCATGGCCATCATGAGTTATTTCTAGGACCCAGGTGTCTGTAATCAAGTTCCACACCATCAGAATGTATGATTTAGGCACTGTTCATGACATTTGGATTGGGATGGTATAGAGGATGAAAAAGAATTGTTCTATTCTTTTTTCAGGAATAGATTTTGAAATTTGTACACTTTTAATTATTGTTTGAACTGAAAGGAAGAAAGCAAAAAACATGGAGGTAATTTTCAAAGAGTTAAATGCATAGAAATTAGCATATACATGTATAAGTAGTCTGTACTCATGCAAATGCTATTTTATAGAAGTCAAAAGTACACATGTACAAGGAGGCGAACCGGGCTCGTCCCGGTATCGCCGATAGTAACGCGGGATCAGGCGGGAGGTAAGGCAGCAGGGAAAAGGGGGGGGGGGCGGGTGCGAGCAGGAGAGGAAGGAACAGAGGACCAATGGCGGCGCGGCAATTTGAATTGCTGCGTCGCCATTGGGTAAAGGGCTAAAGAAGAGAGCGAGGGATAGCGGGGAGCGGGCACTGAGGGATCCGGCGGCAAAGCAAGAGGAGGTGACTTTGCTTCCCTCCCTCCCACCCTAATGTCGTTCTGCACGGTTTGTGTTTTGTTATGGATTGTCGCAGTAGGCGGAAACCCGAGCCATATTTGGTTGTGTATTATGTGGAATGGGGAAGGGCAAGTTTGAAAGGGGGGGTAATGCTCGTGCAGCTTGAGGCTGCTGCACGGGAAGGCCCAAGAGCAAGGGGGGGGCCGATGCTCAGGCCGCAAGCCTACCCTCGCTGACGACGCGGCGGGGTAGGTGAAAGGGGGGGGGGAGCTCCAAGCTGCTTGCCATTGGGCCGCGATGGTAAGTGAAGAATTGACATGCGGCAGAGGAGGCGGAGGCGGGGGAGTTATTTTGGAACAATGTTAAGTTGGCTCGGGTTAGTTTAATAAACTGCGGCCTTATTTTGTTATCCAATCAGTTGTAGTGTCTAATTTGTAAAGGTTATGAGGGCAATGTTGAGTGAATGCCTGAACGACTGGTCCTGAGTACCTGCGTTATTTATGATTTATGTTCACATGTATGCACACAAAAAACGGACAGTGTAGGAGCAGTCTGGGGTGGGTCTAATACTTATGGATATAGGTTGCTATTTTAAAAGACATGCATATTTGGCACCTTACTCGCATCATTTTACACCTGTTAAATAGGGTAATTTATAATAGACTTGTTTATTGTATATTATTTGCTGGGTGACCTGGAGGGAGTTCAGGTTGAAGAGACAGGAAGATCTCGATGATCTGGAGGATTGGGCGAACTGGTGGAGTAATTGGTAAACTGGTTAATTTCAATTGTTCACGTTTTAAAACATGCCGACTTATGCATGTGAATCGAGTTTTAAGTAAATCCTACTTTAGTTTTGCGCACGTATGGGGTAGATTTTAAAAGGAGCGCTCAAGGTGTACATGTATGTGCGCTACCCAGCGTGCACACATGAACCCCAATTTTATAACATACACGCATGCAAGGGGGTGCACAATTGTGTACCTTGCACGTGCTGAGCTGCACTGCCTTCCCCCGTTGGCTCCGAAATCGGAGCGGCCTCGGAGGGAACTTCCCTTCCCCTACCTCCCCCGCCCTTCCCCTCTATCTTTTCTTTTTCTGTCTTTTATTACAAAACTTACTTCAGTCTCGGGGCTGAAGTAAGTTGCGTGCGCTGGCCGCATGTATTATTATGGGCCAGATTTATGTGCGTAACCTTTTGAAAATCCAGCCCATAATATTCACATGTATATTTTTAAAATAGGTAGGAAAAAATACCTGCATTCAATACATTGAAATACTCATTTTCAATGCATTGTATATCTTCAAATGCAAGCATACATAAGTCCAGTCCAATTAGGACTTTGAGACTGGAACTCATTGGACTGGACTTTGAGAACAATTGCCCTCTGAATGAAAACAGCTTTATGAAGTGTGGTAGAGCCTCTGAACGACACATAAGGAAGGTATCATTCCACAACTATTTTAGAATAAAACAAAAAATACAAAAATATACTATTGAGTTGAATAATAAAGGACTGGACCTATGATTAAGAATGACCAGGTGCGGCAATACTTGAAGCGAAAATTGCCAGTATGCCCGCGGGTGTTATGATGGTCCTTAGTAAAAAGTCAAATTTATAAAGGTTTGCACACTGCACATTGAAGAAAAAAATTGGAATTTCATAACGTCTTATAGTGAGGTTTTGTGCTCGTTGTGTATACAAGATTAACTGTTATTATTTTGTGTGGTAATTGAAATCTCCCATTATTATTGTGCTGCTAGCATATCATTGCCCATTTGTTAATTTTGGCCAGATGGACTGTTAAGAAAAATGTTCAATTTGTAAACCGTTATGATGGCTCTACCGAATAACGGTATATAAAACTCATCAAATAAATAAAATAAAAATAGTATACCCCATCATTGTACTCTTTCCATATGAAATTTTCACCCATAAAAATTCTACTGTGTATTTAGTCTCCTGCAGGATTATGCCATCTGTATCATAAAGCACCACTCCCCTACAAGTTGATCCACCCTATTTTACAGTATAAGTGTTGTGCACTTAATATTAATTTATGCACTCCTTCACTTACTGCTGATTGGTCCATTCACTGTCACATGTCAATTCCTTTCATGTCAATGAAAGGACCAATTGGGAACAGCCCTGCCAGGGGAGTGTTGTGGGTGCACAGCCACCTCTCTGGGACGCCCGATATTTTTGAGTGCTAGGGACACACCATTTGTCCCTAGCGTGTCCTTTTTCCTATACAACCTCATTTAAATATTACTTCGGGTGCCCAGCTATGCCCACATTAGGAAAACGCGTGCTATTGCATCAGCCCCATAGTCTTTTCTTTTAAATCAAGGCACCCACACAGATAAAAAAAATATATTAACTGCTTCTCCTAGTCTTTGCTTTCAAATCAAGGCACACACACATAGACTAAAGGAAATTAACTGTCTCCCCTACTCTTTTCTTTTAAATCAAGGTACACACATGCACTGAAAGAAATTACCAAACTTTCCTAGCTTTTAATCATGACAAACACACACAATAGAAGTTAATTAACCCCACAATTTTACCTTCCCCAAACGTTTAAGTTGCAATATTACCCAGCAAACAATAGTATAGCTGCCAAGCAAATCTTCTCCCAATTCTCCCTCAGGATCAATTGCCTAGTGTGTGGAGAGTTTTGTTGAGAAACTGTGCATGTGTAACCCCCTTGGTCCTAGGAGCAAATGCTCCACCACCCCACATGACTACAATGGAGAACCTTGTCCCAAGACAGTAGTACGTTTGGCAATACTCTGCAGAACCTGAAGGTATCCCCTTGGTCTATGTACAGAGAACTCTGTAAAAGAGAGATACAGAAATGTAAGAAGCAGCAACACTGACAAAGACCTACAGCAAGCAGCTCTGTATGATTTGCATTTGATGTAAGAATGTTGGTTAATTAAAAGTTAAAAATAAATACATAAATAGACCAGAGAGGGCTTGGAGCAAGAGGGCTGACTGTGCTGTGCCTGGGGGGAAAGGCAATTCTTAGGGCCTCCAGAGAATTTCCCCAGGGATTAGCTAGTCTATATATTTATTTGTTTATTTACATTGTTTTTATGTACCGATGTTTGGTTGGAGTACCATCACCTTGGTTCACAAAGCAAACAATTAAAAATCCATTCTACATACATCAATAAAATCATATTTCAAACAATAAAAATTACAAAATTAACTACTCATACATATATAAACAAGATTTCTGCATTATAGCTTTCAGAATATCTCTCTTAGCTTTAATACCAACACCACTTCCTCCTAAGCACATTATAGCTAGCTAGATAGATAGATAGATAGATGCATTTGTTTGGATCTACTGCCTATTAACATATGCTTCTAGGTACACAATGACTTAGAAATCAGATTGCAAACTGTGAATTCATTGGACTGATTTGTATATTTTAAAATGTTGTCTCAGAAGCAATGATCTCTACTTGCAGTAGTAACAGTGCAGGTGCAAGAGTCTGCAGCTGCCCTAGGAAGTGATGAGTTAATGACATAATGTGTTCTCTCGCTTTCTCACCAGCCTAAATCTCGCGGATCACAGAACATGAACCTCTGAAGCTCCATTCACACACTGCGACCTTTGCCAGCTCCATACTTTCTACCCTCATTTGCTGTTTCCAAAATGCTCCCCTCCTCCCACTTCCAGTGCCCTAGGCAGCCACCTATTCTGCCTAATGCTCCCTCCAGCCCTGAGTAGTACATACCATCCGATTTCAAAACTTTTCCATCTGTTCCGGTCTATTCTTTCTCATCGAACCATGTACTATAAGCACTTTTAAAGACAGATGGCTAAATCAGCACAAGATTAAAATGTGTGCAGCGCTGCTTTCCAGGTGCTAATGTATATTCAAGCACTTTCCATATACATCATACATCCACTCAGCTATTGTGAAAACAAAGTCACTCACATTTCTATGTATGATTTTAAAAACAGTAGCTCAGACAAAGAAATAGGACAGGAAAAGGGAATAAAGACTGCAGAAAAGTAAAGCTCTTTGTTCTAGAGTGGGAGATTTAAATTTCAAAAGATGTTATTTAATGCTGGGAAAGAGGAGAGTTTGAAGGAAGAGAGGGTTTACAGTTTTGTTCTGAAAGGTGCATTTGATGGCAGAAACAAATTACAAGGTTGTGGGAATAGGACTGAAGAACAAAGAGTCACAAAGGGACATAATTTATTAAGCTGCAGTGTTTTACTGTAGTGAAAATTGTTGCAAGATTTACTAACCTGCAATAGAAAGTACCTTGGGTAAATAAACTTGTGGTAATTTGCACGCATTGTCGCAGCCAATAAGGAATGACGCCTCAGGATGATCATATCTGATTCTGAGTATAGTGACTGCAGGAGTATACAGAGCCTTGGATCATAATTGACACTAGTTGTGCATTGGGATTTCAGTAAGAGCTTTTGATACTGTACTATGTGGGCGTATCATGAGCAAACATAGCAGACTGAGGTGGGCCAGATGGACCAGATGTTGATGAAGCATTACATTTATATTCCTGCACCTGCTGGCTGTAATCGTTGGTCTGATTGGTGAATCACTGCTGCTGAAGGCAGTGATTGTGAGCATGATGGGGTGCAATCATACTCGCAGCAGAGTGTGGTGAGTGTGGTCACATTGGCAGAGATGGTGAATATTGGTATACAAGAGTGCAGTCACATCTGCAAAGAGCTGCCCTGCTGGTACGTGGATGACCCTGAGTGATGGTGGTGGTGGTGGTTTTGGGCTGTTGGACATTTTTTCTCTTCTTCGATTTTCCATCTTGAAATGAGTTGTATTCATGGCAAGTGGATCATGTATCTTGTAGTGGTTGCTGGTGTTGGATTCAATTTTAGGAGTGCCCTCTTTTTTTCTCCACAGTGGCATTAAGTCCTATAATTACTGTCTGTTGGAAAGAGCCAGTCGAGTATTGGTTGATGCTTGAATGGTTTTAGAAAAAGGGCCACCATGTGTATTATTTAGTTCCTATTTGCTAGTAGTATACTCACATTTCATCTTCATGAGAAGAGGAAAAGATCATTTTATCACAACATCTAATTTTCACATGATTACAAGGATGTTTTTAACATAAATGCAATATTGGTTTAGTTAATCTGTTTACAGCACTTTGAAGTACTTGAATTAACATTCCAAGAATAAACATCTGTGCATCAGTTCCTACAAAGAGATCAACAGCACCCAATGTAGTAACACAATCTGCCTTAATAACCAGCAGTGTGATTCTCCATAGAAATAAGACCTAATTTTCTTTAATTCTGTTATCAAAGTTCCAGAATAATCTTTGTTGAGATAGCTGGTAGCTGCAAATGAAGTTGCATTATTAAATAAATTGAATTGTATCTGCTTATTGTAAATCCCTTTTTATACACAAACATTCCCCAACAGCTCTGTCCATCTGATGTGAATGGCTTCCTATTCTTAAATCAAAGGATGCAGATTCACCGCTAGAATGTGTCTTACCTTTTTCTTCAAAATAACATTTAATGAGACTCAGTATTCAAAACCAATAGTATATTTTAGAATATCATCCAATTTCCCCAAAAAAAGCCATGGTTTGGTTTTTGCCTTAGGAATAATTTATGAGATAAGCTAGTGTCATCTATTTTGGCCCCTTTAATAGGGGATGAGGGATGAGTTATTGCCTGGAAATTGGGTGGGTGTGATGGGAGAAGGAGGACATAGATTAAATGTGGATTTGAGGGAGAGTGGAAACTCTGATTAGATAAGGAATGAGGGAAAGAGTGACAGGGGATGCTAGAATTGGAGGAAAAACAGGAACTTGGAGACTGAATAGGGGTTTGGGAAATGGTGGGGATTTGGAAATTATATGGGGGGTATGTGTAGAGGGGTATTAGATGGGTTGGGATGGTATGAGCTGGATGTTTGAGTTAGAGCTATGCTTTTGAGATAGGTGTAAGAGAAGGGTTTATGGGTAAGGAGGGGATGAGGGGTGCTCTGAATGATGAATAGGGGTAAGAGGCAGTGGAAAGATATAGGCCTGTGAAGAGATTAAGAAACTGCAGTGGTACTGGGGAGAAGGTAAAAGGTGTAATGGGAATCTGAGTAGGGGATAAGAGACAGAAGAAATTGCTGTAGACAGAGAGGAGGATTACTAACAGGGATAGAGCTGGGGTTAATGAGGAGATGAGAGGCAAAGGAATGTAGATTAGGACTAAGGAAGTGAATAACAAGGGTGAAATTAAGGGACTAGGAATGAGTGAAAGACAGGACAATCACTCTGTGTGTTGTTCAACATTACACACAGAGTGATCACTTTAATTTGTGTCACACACACATCCACTTCATTGGAGCACAGGATCTGGTGAGAGAGGTAATGGTGGTGGGGACACTTGGCAAAGTGATCATAATATGATCAACTTGAATTAATGACTGGAAGGGAGACAGTATGTAAATCCAAGGCTCTAGCACTAAACTTTCAAAAGGGAAACTTTGACAAAATGTGAAAAATAGTTAGAAAAAAACTGAAAGGTACAGCTACAAAAGTAAAAAGGCATGGATATTGTTAAAAATACCATCCTAGAAGAACAGACCAGATATATTCCATGCATTAAGAATAGTGGCAGGAAGCCAAAACAATTAGCAGCATGGTTAAAAGGTGAGATGAAAGAGGCTATTTTAGCCAAAAGACCTTCATTCAAAATTTGGAAGAAGGATCCATTAGAAGAAAATAAGATAAAGCAGAAGCATTGGCAAATTAAATGTAAGATATTGATAAGACGGGCTAAGAGAACATTTGAAAAGAAGTTGGCCATAGAGGCAAAAACTTACAATAAAAACTTTTTAAAATATATCCGAAGCAGAAAGCCTGCAAGGGAGTCAGTTGGACTGTTGGGTGATCAAGGGGTTAAAGGGACACTTAGAAGATAAGGCCATCTCAGAAAGATTAAACCATTTCTTTGCTTCAGTATTTACAGAAGAGGATATTGGAGAGATAACCATTCTGGAGAAGGTTTTCATGGGTAATGATTCAGATCATCCAACGGTGAACCTGGATGATGTGGTAGGCCTGATTGACAAACTGAAGAGTAGTGAATCACCTGGACTAGATGATATACACCCCAGGGATCTGAAAGAACTAAAAAATGAAATTTCAGACCTATTAGTAAAAATTTGTTATCTATCATTAAAACCATCCAATGTACCTGAAGACTGGAAGATGGCCAATGTAACCACTATAGTGAAAAAGGGATCCGGGGTGATCTGGGAAACTATAGTCCGATGAGCCTGACTTCAGTGCTGGGAAAAATTGTAGAAACTGATATAAAGAATAAAATCACAAAACATTTAGATAGACATGGTTTGATGGGATACATCCAGCAAGGATTTACCCAAGGGAAGTCTTGCCTCACAAATATACTGCATTTATTTGAAAGGGTGAATAAACATGTGGACAAAGGTGAACTGGTAGATTTGGATTTTCAGAAGGCGTTCGACAAAGTCCTGCATGAGAGGCTTCTAAGAAATCTAAAATGTCATAGTATAGGAGGTGATGTCCTTTTGTGGATTGCATGGTTGGTTAAAAGACAGGAAACAGAGAATAGGATTAAATGATCAGTTTTCACAGTGGAAAAAGGTAAACAGTGGAGTGCTTCAGGGATCTCTACTTGGACCGGTGCTTTTTAATATATTTATAAATGATCTGGAATGGGTTCAATGAGTGAGATGATCAAATTTGTGGATGGCATAAAATTATGAGGAGAGTTTAATCTCAAATGGATTGTGATGAATTGCAGGAGGATCTTGCGAGACTGGAAGACTGGGCTTCCAAATGGCAGATGAAATTTAATGTGGACATGTGCAAAGTGATGAAAATAGGGAAAAATAACCCTTGCTGTAGTTACACAATGTTAGGTTCTATCTTAGGAGTTACTACCCAGGAAAGAAATCTAGGCATCATAGTGGATAATACATTGAAATTGTCAGCCCAATGTGCTGTGGCAATCAGAATGTTAGGAATTATTAAGAAGGGAATGGAAAATAAAACAGAGGAAGTCAGAATACCTCTGTATCGCTCCATGATGAAACAAGACCTCAGACACAAGGAAAGCGAGTGGCGCAAGGCCCCCAATACCACGACTTTATCCGACTACAAACGCACTCTCCATCTCTACAAGAACTCCATCTTACAGACAAAAGAAACTTCTATGCCAGCAGAATTCACGATCTACAATTCAATGCCAGGGCCCTGTTCTCCTATGTCTCCCAACTCACAAAATCCTCTATACCCACTATACCGGACGACCAGGCTCAATCCAAAGCAAATGAACTAGCACTCTTCTTTCAGAAAAAAAATTGCAGATACTCTAACGCGCCTCCCCACAACTCAACCCCCTCCCTCCTTAACTCCAATACCCCATCCCACTCTGGAACCAACCTCGACTCCTTCGAACCCACAACCCCCCTGGAGATCGAGTCCATACTTAAGAGACTGAAACCATCCAGCCACCAATCAGACCACATTCCAACAAAACTTCTGCTTCTCATCCCGAACTCGATCTCTAGACATTTGGCCAACATCATAAACTGCTCCCTTTCCCAAGGAATCTACCCTGACATGCTAAAATCCGCTTCTCTCAAACCCATTCTGAAGAAACCCAACTTGGACACAAAAGAACCCTCCAATTTCTGCCCCATCTCTAACCTCCCTTTTCTGGCTAAAATCACTGAGAAAGTGGTAAATACACAACTCACAGATTACCTGGAAGAGCACAAAATCCTCTACCCATCCCAATACGGCTTTCACAAATCATTCAGCACGGAAACCCTCCTTATCTCCCTCTCAGACCACATCCTCATGGGCCTCGACAAAGGATGCTCTTTCCTCCTAGTCCTTCTGGACATCTCTGCAGCCTTTGACACCGTGAACCACGCCATTCTACTAAATCACCTTTCAAACATCGGATTATCAGGATCTGCTTACAGATGGTTCAACTCCTTCCTCAGCAACAGAAGCTTCAAAGTAAAAATCAATAATAAAGAATCTCCTGATGTCAAATCAACATTAGGCATAACCCAAGGCTCCTCCCTATCCCCAACCCTCTTCAATATTTACCTCCTACCCCTCTGTCAGTTGCTCACTAACCTACAACTAATACACTACCTTTATGCAGATGACATTCAGATCCTGATCCCCATAACAGAATCCCTTCCAAAAACACTCAACTACTGGGAAAACTGGCTCCTATCCATTAACCAACTCCTCACCAGTTTGAACCTCGTTCTCAATGAGGCCAAGCCAGAACTCCTTCTCATCTCCTCTGACCACATGGTCCTAACCCATCCGACATCTCCCAACACCCAGATCACACAAGTAAGGGATCTAGGAGTAATCATGATAACCACCTGAACCTAAAGAAATCCATCAATAACACTACCAAGGATTGTTTTTATAAACTACAAGTTATGAAAAGGCTTAAACCCCTCCTCCACTTCCAGGATTTTAGGACCATCCTCCAAACCACACTCTTCTCCAAAACTGACTACTGCAACTCTCTCCTCCTCGGACTTCCCATCTCCTCCATCAAACCATTACAGATGCTCCAAAATGCAGCGGCTAGAATCCTAACCAACACCAACCGGGCAGCACACATCACTCCCATACTCCGGAACCTTCATTGGCTGCCAATATAATACAGAATTTTACACAAGGCCCTTACTACAATTCACAAAACCATTCACAATCAACAACAACTAGACCTCCAGATGCCACTCATATCATACTCATCCTCAAGACCCATCAGAGAAGCTTATAAAGGTACCCTGCAAGTCCCCCCAATGAAATCCACACATTTATCAACCACCAAAGAACGAGCATTCTCCACAGCGGGTCTGGATATTTGGAATAAGATGCCCACAGACCTCAGGCTAGAACCCTGCCCTCTAACCTTTCGAAAAAATCTGAAGACCTGGCTTTTCCTCCAAGCCTTCCCTTAACTTTCAAAAAACATCAATATTCCACCAGACTGGACTCCGCCTACCTGACCAGGCGCCCCACCTAGATCAGGTACACCACCCAGCTTAGATGTTTTATTTATGCCTATGTTTTAGTTTCTTTTTTCTTTCAGTTTGCTGTCCTTTGCCTCCGTCTACCGTAGCCTGTAAGTAAGCACTGCATCTGATAAAATCTCATCATGCCAGATAAAGGTACTATTGGCTGAGGGAAGTCCACCATTGGAAGGGGCTTTTATTACAAGACAACAGTGAGTACCCCAACCAAAATAAAAAGGATTTTTTTCAAATCCAAAACATCAGCAGGAGAGGTAGACAAGTCAAACTGCAAGAAATTGAAATTTGGGAAGGCTATGCCAGCACCATGTGTGTCTCTACCAGATCTTGTTATGTTGGAGGAGAGGGAAAAGGTAGGCAGTGGCACTAGCAGCCCTAGGGTACTAATGCTTTTGAAAGTAGAAGTGAAAGTGGTAAAATCTAAAGCGGCAGCAATGCAATCCATTAGTGCATCAGAGGCTGTAAGAGCAGTTATGTCCTCCTCTTCCTCTGAATCAGAGTTTGAAGAATCTTTCTTTAAAGGTTTCTTGAAGTAGAGATGGGAGACTTGTTAGCTGAAGACTCTGTATTAGGAGGATCAGTCAGTACCAGGTTAGCTTTCACTTCATTGATGAAGGAGAGAGAGGCAGGAGCTGCTGCTGGTGAGGAAGAGCAGGCCACACTGACCCTTCAGGAAGAGAGGATGGGTGAGTCCTTTGCCCCAGTTTCTCAGGCTCCATCTGCTCCACCACCACTTCAGTGCCAGCATTATCCACCCCCAAGGATGCAGACAGAGGCAAGGGATCACGAAATAAATCTGATCTGCAGCTATTTTGAAACAAGGGAGGACCCACACTTTGTGTGCTGTAACTATTGCGCAAAGCAACAAACAAAAGGATGCCACAAGAGCGTCTTTTTCAAAATTTAATCAAGGAGACGTGTAGAATCAAATAAAATTGCCCGACTCTGGCCGAGTTTCACCACATGTGGTGGCTGCCTCAGGGGCTACAAACAAACATATAAAGTGTTTAATAACATAAATATAAAAAATTAAAAACATAAATAATTAAAACACATAAAAACAAGTCATCAGAAAACATAAAGATATATTTATCTATTTATGTATTTATTTATTTAACATGACAATGGAGACAATGAAATAAATTAATAAGATCAGACAATAAAATCAACAGCAACTCAAATCACAACATCAGCAGATAGTACCTGAATAATCAGAAAACAGTGTTCAAGTGATGGTCTGGATAAAGTTCACACTAAACATTTATCTGTATTAAAATAAATAAAAGTCAGCTATAATAGGATAAAAAAACATATATCAGTATCTACTAAAAATATATAGAGAACCCCCTCTTATTTTAAAAAAACCCCCTCTTTTTTTAAAAAGAAACATAGAGAAACCCCCTCTTTTTCTAAAAAGCATGTTAATGTGTTTCAAAAGCTCAAAATCATGGAACATATCTTCTATATAAAAAATCACGGAACATATCATCTATATAAAAAACGGGTTATTTGTAAATTTCAAATAATAAAAAGAACAAAAAAAGGGGAAAGGCAAAAGAAACAGGAAAAAAGAAGAAAAGAGAAGAAAAGAAAAAACAACAAAGAAAAGAAAAGAAAGCAACACATAATTCATACCACAAAATGAATTTTTTTGAAATAATATTTCTAAAGTAATTCAGTTTGTGTTAATGACACAGACTAAAAACCATCAAAAATGCTAAAATTGTGTTAAGAAGGAAGCAAAACATTTAATTTGTGAAACAAAAACTGTTCTTACTAAAACATGCTTCATTGTCAATCTAAAGGTATAACACATCTTAAAACAAAAAGTATATTCAACAAAACTTTAAGCAAGAAAATTGAAGTGAAACGATGGAAAGACAGAACTACCTTACTTGATGCAAGTACATCATTCAGTAAAAATGTGAATGCTCATAATCATTTAATCACACCCCTTCTACGACTTACCAATCAATACAACTGAGAAAGTGTAAAAGAATTCAAAGGTGAATTGCTCGACTGCGTCTAATAGTTAAGTATACCAAAGTGCAACGTAAGAAAGCGAACTTACACTCTTTCATCATGATGAATAAAGGACAATTATTTAATACAACGAAAGTGCAAAAGGTGAAATACTCCAAGCTCAAAGTGAATGTGAAGTTAAAGCCAGCATGCATATCGGGACTCCACCAACTGTATTTGTCTCCTCTCAATGAAATATAATGCTAACACAGACACCATTTACAAAATAATAAATAAGTTTGGCGCCATAATCCATGAGACACGTTAGTAAAAAATGATGTAATTCTCGGGTCACACTTTACTCATATAGCAAGAATTCACCTGTATGATTGTTCTCATTCTTATAAATTAAAAAAAATGAAACGCCCATAGGGGGTACTGTTTTTTAATAAATTAAATGCTGGAATCTTATCTATTAACATAGGGGTGAAGTTGAAAAAATGGAAACAGAATGAAAAAATGGGTTGCTGCAATGGACTCTAATGTATACACTGAAAAAAGGGGGAATGATTCCATATACTGAAGAACATAATTTCAAATATTAATATAAATTTAAGTCAAAAAAACTTATTACCCAAGTTTACCAATTTCCCCAAATGATTGGAAAAACTAAAAAAATGAAAACTTAAAGAAATAGAAGATGACAAAGTGAAGTGCTCTGTGCTCACAGTGAACGCCGACTTACATCTCATGTATCTGCCAACAGTGTTCATCTCCTTTCAATGAAAATTGAACAATGAAGAGTAAGCGCCGGCAAGGACACCTTTTAAACGTAAATTTGGCGCCAAAACTGTATCAATTAACATAAGGGTGGGGTTAGAACGCTGACGTAATTGCAAGGAGGGGTTACTTATTAAAAATGTATTACGATGTGAATGAGTGAAGGACTGTCTGTTCAAAAATTGTATAAATCAAACAGGTTCTTCATTACATCTGTAACAACAAGATTTCTACCTAAAAAAATTATTTGTAAAAATATTTTTAAACATAGTCAAAACTGATGTAATTTATTCATATAGCGAGTATTCGTATGGTTATTCTCCTACCTATACTTTACACAAAATGTGGAACACAAAAACGGGTGCTGTTTTAATGTGTCATGTGTATAAGGATTTTTATAAAACCAAATGACTAGAATGCGAAATGGTATCTATAGACATCGAAGTGGAGTGAAAAACGGGGAAAGAAACTTGGGTTACTGCGATAGACTCTACTGTAAACAATGAAAAAAACCTTGGAAAGAAGAAGTGATGATTCCACTTACTACCAAAAGGACTACATGAAGAACATAATTTCGAATGTTAATTTGAAAATATAGTCAAAAAACTGAAAAAATCCCCAAATCTAACAAATAAGTGAAAAAAGTGAAGTGCTCTGTGCTCATAGTGAATGCGAGGTGAAAACCAACTTACATCTCGTGTATCCGCCAACAGTGTTCGTCTCCTCTCAATGAAAAGTAAAAAATGAGCGCCGACAAAGACGCCTTTTAAAACTGAATTTGGCGCCAAAGCTGTGTAAATTATCATAAGGGTGGGGTTGGAAAGCTGACGTCATTGCCAGGAGGAGTTAATTATTGAAGGATGTGACGGTGTGAATGAGGGAAGGGTTGTCCGTGTACACATAAAGGGCCTGATTTTAAAAAGCATTTACTTGAGTAAAAACCAGGTTTACTGGGGTAAATTCACTTTACTTGAGTAAGTGGGTTTTTGAAAATTGCTACAATATATGCCATTGACTTGTCTATAGGATTTACTCACATAAGTGCACTTTACTTGAGTAAATAGCTTTTGAAAATTGCTACGATAGTATGTCACATTTACATGCGTAACTCCTTTGAAAATGACCCCCAAATTGTCTACAAAAACTTAAATGATAGATATCAACAACAATTATTATCGTTCATTCAAAGATACACGCATTGTGAAAACTGGTGTACTTGTTACAAAAATGGAACACAAAACCGGGTGCTATTTTAATGAATTTAATGCCGGAAATGTATCTCTTAGCATAGGGGCGTGGTTGAGGAAAGACCTGCGGCATACTCCATTAATGCTAACATTTAACAGAACCACAGTCACTTGATGGAACAGTGAAACGGAATGCTTAAAACGATGCAGAAAAAAGAGGGATCAAAATAATAAAAAATTAGATAGCCGCGCGTATCTTATAAAATCCAGGGTCGGCGCACGCAAGGGGGTGCACATTTGTGCAACTTGCGCACGCCGAGCTCAGCGTGCGCTGCCTGTTCCCTCCGAGGCCACTTAGAAATCAGAGCGGCCTTGGAGGGAACTTTCTTTCCACCCCCCCGCACCTTCCCCTCCCTTCCCCTACCTAATCCACCCCCCCCCCCCCCCGGCCCTATCTAACCCCCCCTACCTTTGTTGCCAGATTTACGCCTGCCGAAAGCAGGTGTAAATCTGCACGTGCGCCATCACCCGACGTGCGCCCTGCGCGCGTAAATCCGGCCGGATTTACGCGCGCAGGGCTTTTAAAATCCGGCCCACTATGTACAGTTCTTGAGAACGCATCTTCAAAAGGATATAAACTGGAGTTGGAGCAGAGGGTGACTAATAAAATGATTAGTGACCTTCATTCTAAAGCATTTGGGGATAGACTTAAAGATTTAAACATGTATACTCTGGAGGAAAGGTGAGATGAGGAAATACCATAGAGATATTTAAATATCTCAGATTTTTCCATGCAGAAGTGGTAAGACTAATTCAATGGAAAAGAGGCTCTAGAAAAAGGAGTAATGGGATGATGGTGAAAGGTGCTAGACTCAGGAGTAATCTTAGGAAATATTTCTTTAAAGAGATGGTAGTGGATGCATGGAACAGCATTCCAGTGGAAGTAGTTGAGACAAACATGGTACCTGAATTCAGGAAAACATGGGATAAATACAGGGGATTTCTGAGGGAGTAGTGGGAATTGTGAAACTAAATTAGCTGGGTAGATTAGATAAGCCATAAGGACTTTATCTGCCATCATGTTTCTATGTTTGTGATCCATGTTGGTGGCCCATGTTTCTACATACTTTTTCACATCTTCACTCTTTCACTTTTTCACTTGTTTGCATCATGCAATTCAAATTAAATAATCAAATAAATAAATAGACGTTTCTGTAGAAGCAGATTTGTGATTTATAAAGCCTTTACTCTGGAATGTATTTGTATTCATTGAAATGAAGTCCATTGAATAAAACTCATTTTTGCCCAATTTTTATACTTACCCAAAAGTGTTATTACAATTTGGCAGTTTAGGATGTCACTCTAAGATTTTTGCAGTGACAATCTATAACAGGGCTTTCATTTTCTCCATTTTCTGTCCTCTGTCTTTTTCTTCCCATCTTCTGCACACTTTTCCATGTTCTTTTCTATTTGGCAAGCTGGCTACCTTCTTTGTTTTTCTCATCCCTCTCCTTCCCCACTTATCATTTCAAACACACATTTATAAAATTAAACAGATTGCATTTGATATCATGAATATGTATGTATTAGTCCTGTTTTGAATACATAATTCTTTTAAAACATAGAGATATACCAAGAAGGTAATAAAGTGTGACAGCTTTTATAGAGTAACAGCATGCTAGAGTTTCATTGTACTGTCAGCAGTGTCTTCAGCTTCAGGAGGATACTAACAGGACAAAAAAAAAATAGGCAACCCTTTCCAGGTGGAAAACACCTATGAGCAATTTTTAGCTAGGACTCTGCTTTGAAGGCTCATCAGTACAATGGTGAAACTAATCTTCAGTAGGAAATTAAACACGTTTCTACAAGGTCCTTAGGTACAAAAGCACACTTGAACTTTGGACCCTCTTGAACTATGGGCAGGGTCTGCATGGGAAAGGATGCACAGAGATTTGAAAATCAAATGCCTATGTGCACTTTCCCACCCCAACTCCAGGAATGCCCCTATTTCCCCATGACTACATCTAGGCACCCTATCAAAGTTAGCAACTAGATTTAGCTGCGGAGGGGGTGCACAGGTACATCCCCTTGACAATTGTACTCCTAGCAGTTCCAAGAATGAGCTACAACCCAAGAGACTTACATTCCAATTGTGCTTCAAAAGCTCACTGTGACTTTGGGCAAAAAGCTTGGGGAACATTTTCACACTCTCTCTACTTTGTTCAAAGCCTGCAGGTGCTTTTCACCCTTTGACTTTTGCATCTGCTTTTTGTGCAAGTAATTTGTGTAAGGAAAGTGATGCATGCAGATGTGAAAATACCATTGCCATGTGTTATTTATCAGCCCAGCTGAAAACATGCCTCGGGAACGTCTCCCTCAAATTTGGCTAAAGGCATGTGTACGTTTAAGCACCTTGAGGGAGGGCAATTTTCAGACATCTGATTTCTTTTACTTTTACTTTTATTTGACTTTATTAAAATAAAAAATACAGATACAAAACCAGCTCATAATACACAAAAATGAGTATTGAAATATCTCATCTTATTAGTGGGGGTGCCTGTTCACAATAAGATTTAAACCTACTCTAAGGGAGATTTTAGACAAGCCATGTTTGTTCAAGAAAAAAGGTTTTCGTCTTGCTCTTAAATGTCCTTGTCCAGTCCAACATCCTGAGCTCATATAGTAAAACCATTCCGCAAGGTGGGAGCAGCTACAGAGAATGCTCGGTTCCTGGTGTCTGTTAGCTATGCAGGCTTAACTGTTGAGATGTCAAGTAGGCCCCAGTTAGCAGAACGAAGCACTCTTGTTGGGTTATAGACCTAAAGGAATGCATTAATCCAAGGGAAGATGTTCAATGACAACAGTATGTGGACCAGCAAAGCAGTTTTAAATTTAATTTTTCAAACAATCAGGATCCTGTGGAGATTGCCTAAGACAGGAAATACATGGCCCCTCATGCCATGGCTGGTCGGCTGGTGATAAAACATACTGCAGCATTCGGTAACAACTGTAGAGCTCTTAATCTTGAGATAGGCAAACCTAGATGTAGAAAATTGCAGTATTCCAACACAGGCAACAGAATCACTTGAACTGCTGAATGAAAATGTATTGATTTCAAAGTGATGAAGCACCCGCAGTTTATAAAAAAAAAAACCAGATTTGACCAATGATCTAACTTCTGGGACAAGTGAGAGTTTTGCATTAATTAATACTCCCAGATTTCTGGCATGAGGCACAATATTGACTTTGATGTTGTCATTGATAATGCTGGGAGGGACTGGCATTCTTTCAGATTTCACAAAGATACAGCGGACGGATGCGCAGATATCACACCACTGAGGGAATTAATGTGTACATTAATATCTATTTAGGCGATTGGTATACAATTAATTATGTGTATAACAACTTTTGTTAATTAAAAGTACGCATTCATTTGAAACGTATGTTGTTTAAAACTCCTTCTGTTTCCATTTATAATCCACTCATGAGTGTTATAACAGCACAATTTTGCCTTTTGATTCTTTCAGATTTCTACAGGTGAATCACTATTTATTAGAGATGTGAATCGTGTCCTCAATCGTCTTAACGATCGATTTCGGCTGGGAGGGGGAGGGAATCGTATTGTTGCCATTTGGGTGTGTAAACTATTGTGAAAATCGTTAAAATCGTGAGCCGACACACTAAAACCCCCTAAAACCCACCCCCGACCCTTTAAATTAAATCCCCCACCCTCCCGAACCCCCCCCCCCAAATGCTTTAAATTACCTGGGGATCCAGCGGTGGTCCAGAACGGCAGCGGTCCGGAACGGCCCCCTCAATTGAATCCTGTTGTCTTCAGCCGGCGCCATTTTGCAAAATGGCGGCGGCCATAGACAAAAACGATTTGACGCAGGAGGTCGTTCCGGACCCCCGCTGGACTTTTGGCAAGTCTTGTGGGGGTCAGGAGGCCCCCCCAAGCTGGCCAAAAGTTTCTGGGAGTCCAGCGGGGTCCAGGAAGCGATTTCTTGCCGTGAATCGTTTTCCGTACGGAAAATGGCGCCGGCAGGAGATCGACTGGAGGAGGTCGTTCAGCGGCGGTCCGGAACCCCCGCTGAACGACCTCCTGCAGTCGATCTCCTGCCAGCGCCATTTTCCGTACGGAAAATGATTCGCGGCAAGAAATCGCTTCCTGAACCCCGCTGGACTCCCAGAAACCTTTGGCCAGCTTGGGGGGGCCTCCTGACCCCCACAAGACTTGCCAAAAGTCCAGCGGGGGTCCGGAACGACCTCCTGCGTCGAATCGTTTTTGTCTATGGCCGCCGCCATTTTGCGGCGACCATTTTGCAAAATGGCGCCGGCTGAAGACAACAGGATTCAATTGAGGGGGCCGTTCCGGACCGCTGCCGTTCTGGACCACCGCTGGATCCCCAGGTAATTTAAAGCATTTGGGGGGGGGGTTCGGGAGGGTGGGGGATTTAATTTAAAGGGTCGGGGGTGGGTTTTAGGGGGTTTTAGTGTGCCGGTTTTCCTGCCCTCCCCCTTCCCCCGATTTACGATTTTTTAACGATAAATCGGGGGAATTGGTATTGTATCGTGGCCCTAACGATTTTTGACGATTTAAAATATATCGGACGATATTTTAAATCGTCAAAAAACGATTCACATCCCTACTATTTATCCATTGCCTGAGGTACTTACCTAGATTGTAAGTGTGTTGTGCATCTAAGTAATTTGTTGTAAAGCTCCTGGGTTTAGTAGGTAAATGCAAATGCCAAGACAATAAATACCTATGAAGTAACACTATTCCAGACATGCAATTTGGGTTTCCTTATTGCTGATATAAAATACTGTTCTTTTTTAGAATGTGTTTTGTTTGATGTCTTTACTTTTCCAAAAGCATAGGATGTACTTTAATTTAATAAATAGTAAAAAATACAATTTTTTTTTCTTAGCTAAGTCATATAAAATAACTAACAGTAAAGTTCAACAAATAAATACATTGCTTGGTTCCTTCAAACATGATGATCAACTCATAATGTCACTTCTTCAAGAACAGAAGTTAATCTTGAGAAAAGGCTTTTGCTTTCCAAAACATTAATGTCTAAGTTTCTGCTTTACTTCCATAAACAGCAAGCAAAATGTCTAAATTTGTTTGACTGCCTTCATTTGATCTAACCTTAACTGTGTGAATGTTCTTGATGGAACTCATTGTTTGGAGCATAACTGCTGCTCACTTTTCTCCTTCTCTCTGTTCATCTGCCCACATGATATGAAATCCTCTTGTTTGCTGGGAGTTATTTCAGGTTTCCAATAATTAAGCACACACATATAATGCTTTCTGGGAGAGAACAGAAGAGTTTTTGGCAGGGGCAATATGTGCAAGAAGTTACCAAATTGATGAAAGACAATCCTATTAGGATTTGAGCAGTTTACAAAGGGCCCTTTAAGCACAATATTCAAGCGATTACTCTCTAGAATATCAAAATAAAGCAAAAGTAAGCGATTACAGAAAAATGCTAAAGGGCACCAGTTAAATAGTGCTGAGGTCCAGTTCTTGCCCATTCTAGTTATGGATCCGCAAAGCTTCCTGCATTTCTCAGTATTGGATGAGGGAGAGATAAGACAGCTGGCACAGTCTTGTGGGTTTGTGAACACCCCCCACCCCCACCCCAAGACTGTTCAATCAGTGCAGTTTGGATTTTTAAGCTCACTTATTTCTGCTTTGTTTGATTGTCACCTCAATGACCACACTAGGAACAAAGGGAGGATGGGTCTTTTCAAATAAGGGTAAAATCCTTGAAAGCTGATGTCAACAGGATCCTAGCACTGGTTCTGACCTAGATGGAAGAAAAAGAGAAAAGAAAAACTACTAGGCAAAAAAAAGTATTTTTTTTCAAGTTGAAAGACCTTTTTTTTAGAAATACTGGGTGTATAATTTTGAAAATACATTGTTTCCTTCAGTCATAAAACTAATACAAATTCTTTGGTTCTTGTATAGCACTTTTGTCTAAAATGGGTTAGAAACACAAAATGTAATTATTGAATTACAAATTGGTTTCCTCTTCTGTTCCTGTTCTGTCTTTGTCCCATATTCCTTTCTCCCTTCCTTTCACTCTGCTCTGCACTCCCCTCTGCTTCCCTTCCTTAGCCTCTCTCTTCTCCTTTTTGCTTTTTTCTCTTTTCCCTCTGTCCTTATCCCTCCCGCCTGCCTTCGCCTTCCTTTCTTCCCTCCCCAACCTTTCCTTCCTTTCCCTTCCCTTTGTTCCTTTCCCCCCATTTTTTCTCCTCTGCCTGGTTTCTCCCCCCCCCCCTTTTTCCCCCTCCCCTCTCCCCCCCCTTCTGTGCATTTCTAGTTCTCACAGTATCATTTCTTTGTTTCTCTGCCTATATCTCCCCCTCCCTCTGTTATTCCTCCTTTTACTATCTTTAAGTGTTTACCCTATTTTTATCCTGTCTTTGAGTCCCCGAATCTCACATGACCTTATATTCCCCGCCCCTTTACTTAAATGTGGGTTTGCCGACGTTTCCACGCCCTTGCGGAGACGCCTTCACTGCACAGCTCAAGGCAGGTTCACCTTGTACTTTTTCACAATACATTTTGTAACCTTTGTTAACAGTTGTTTTATGTTAAACTATAGGTTAGAAAGCTGCTCCTTTTGCAAGAGTTGAGAGCTTTCTGCGAGCCGCTGGCTGTGACCACGCGGAAGGTATGTTTCGTTTTCTTGGCTCCTGCTCTTACGGGACCCCCTCATCTCAGCTTGATTCAAATGTATTTTGTTTCTCTCACTAAAATAGCCATTTTCACCATCTTTTCCAGCATTTTTCCTGAACAACCCTCCACAAGGCACCCGTTTTCAATCTCTGGTGTTTCCTCTGACTGGTACCATTTTGCTATTATCTGCCTTGTGGCTTTCACCAATTCCTTTTGCCATATAGACTCTGCTGGTACCTTTCCTTTCAGATTTTCCAGATTAAAGTTTGATTCACACTTCATTTTCTATTGACTTCAGGTACCTCTTCCCCTTTGTTTTATTTTTAGACAGTAGCATTCCCCTTTTTCTCCCCAGGTTCCGGCTCTTCTCCCCTACCCCGTTATAAACACAAATAAATGATCCCTCCTGGGACACAGTCTCCGTATACACTAAGCTGTTTCACAAATTTTTGTCCGTTTCTGTTTCCCGCTTCACCCCCTCCTCCCCTAACCTTGGATTTACTGATTGATCTTCTTATAAGGTTTCTTATGTATGCTACATGCGGAGCTCTACTCTCTCCCCCTTCCCTTCCTCCTTGCCCTTCCTTTCCCTCCCCTCCTATTTTCCTCTCCTTTCCTCCCCTCCCTCTCTGCCTTCTCTTCTCTCCCCTCTCCCTCTTTCTCTCCCCTTCCCTCTCCCTTTTGCCCCCTCTCTTACTTTCCATTGTCCCCTTTCATTCCTGTGTCTTTTTCTCCTTGCCCTCCTACCCTCTCCCTCTTCCTCCTACCTCCCCCTTCCCTCTCCTCACCCAACCCCTCTGTTTTTTGATACACACAATTTACCATAATTTACATTTTTTATGCTTTTTATGTTATATCAATTTTACACATCCATGTTTTACAGATGCTATTTTTTGTTATCCTTTTAAGTTAAATTTTAAGTTGATTTTGTTTTGTTGTGTACAATATTCTTTGCATATGTAAGCAGAAATGCCTGTTATATGGTGTCTTGTTCTGTTATGTACTGCAAATCCATGGTGAATCTTCCTTGTTTATTTATTCATTGATTTATTTCTTTTGGGTTTTGCTGACAGTGTTCTCTGGGCCTCTGTCCCTCCCGATGCAGCCCATGTGGCAAAACACAGTCCATGTCGGGGGACTGAAACTTTGCTCTAAGTATTCCTGAATTAAAGGTGGAAATGCATGCTTTAATTTCTCATTTCTTTGATTAACTTACTACAAGGATTCGTGATTTTCTAGCGCTATACCAGTTCTACCCATGGTTAGTCACCACTAACGTATACCGCTCATCATCTCCATCTCCTATTGGCTCGCATTATCTAACATAAAAAGAGATATCATACCAGAATTTAAACCAGTAAGCCACAGATTTATACAGATGTTACAAACATATCTTTGACAGCAGAACACAGTTTAGCTTATATATTCTGAGCATTTTTCCACAGAATATGCAAAGCTAAGAAATCTACATTTGAATAAATTTAGGAGTCAGTGTACTCTCCAAAACCGTCTGTTAGAAATTGATGCTCTGAAAGGCAATTTTCTAAATTATAGCTAATTCAAATGTACAGGGTCATTAATCAAAATGTGCTATGGTGCTATCGTGGGCGTTAACACTACGGAGGCTGTCACAGTGTTCAACTATTTATATCACTACAGGAGGGCCAGCTAATAACTTGAGGTGAGGTTGTGGTGGTGGTTTAGGGTTTTCTTGTCAGTTTGACATGCAGAGTGAGACGTACGAATAGCACAATACACCTCAGTGAAGATTTGACATCATTTGGAGTGAGGAAAGTCTCACAACAATGAGTTTTCTACAATGTTCTCTCGCCCTAGCTTGATAATACAGTTAGTGTTTACAGATAGTAAAGTTAGTTTGCACTAACAAAAAATGTTGCCAATAAGTTAAAAAATGTGTCAATTGGGGAGTAGACTTTTAGGTAGAGATGTGGTTCTACATTCCCATTGGCTGTCTCCTTACTGTCTCTTTAGAAGGAAACAGCCAATAGGAATGCAGAACCATACCTCTAGCTAACGAATAGCCCCCCAATTGATACTTTTTAACTTATTGGTAACATTTCTTGTTAGTGTGTGTCATCAGCGTGCATTCAATATGTAACAGCCTGGCGATATAATAAAAAAAACATATGGGCCTTAAATAACTGCATAGGGTCGCAGAAAGGATCAACCCCAGAGGGATTCCTGTAGGCAGAAAATACCAGTCAGAGAGAGTATTGTCAATTGGTATACACTGGTAGGAGGAGAAGAACCAGTTAAGAACCTGACCTTTGATTCCTATATCCTGTAGTCGACCCCAACAGACACTGTGCACAACAGTGTCAAATGCGGATGATATGTCCAGAAAGATACTTAGGCATATGCTTCATTTTATTTTATTGGGTTGTGCTTTGGTTCGGGTCCCCCGTGGGAAATATCGGTTTTCCCGTGGTTCGTTTTTTAAAATGTGTTCATGTTTCTATCGCTTTGGTCATGTAAGTGCACACTAACCGATTTTTCTAATTTCAGAGTTAGCGTGCCCTATGGGACTTAGAAGGCACTAACTCTATGCTAGTGTGCACTACCTAGTTTTCTAATTCCAGAGTTAGTGTACCCTAAAAGGACTTAAGGCGCACTAATTGGTTGTTAGCACGCACTAACTAAAGTTAGTGCACACTGTTGGGATTCATCCTTTCTGTGACTCTATGCAGTCTATATTTAAGGCCCATATGTTTTTTTATTATATTGCCAGGCTGTTACATATCGAATGTACGCTGATGACATTCAGTTTAATTTTTCCTGGACAAGAACAACCTGCATGCAGTGTAATACAGATCAGTGAGGCTTTGTCGATTATAAATGTTTCAGTGTGCCAGAACCATTTGATGCTGAAATTTTCAATAACTGAAGCAATATGATTTTCTTGAACTGATAATTTTTTGGCTAAACAAAATGTTTCTTCTCAAGTTGTCCTAGAAGAGTTGATTCCATTCAAAGATTTGGTGAAGAACCTAGGGATACTCTTTTAAACAACAGTTGCAATAGGTCCTGTGCCTTTTACACCATTTAAAATTCATTCTTGACCCTGGGGATTTCCACACTATTTTATAGGTGTATATTTTTTAGGGAAATTAGGGAAGCTAACCAAATTGGTAGTGCGGTAAAAATGGGAGACTTCAATTACCCCAATATTGACTGGGTAAATGTATCATCGGGATACACTAGAGAGATAAAGTTCATGGATGGAATAAATGATAGCTTTATGGAGCAATTGATTTAGGAACCAATGAGAGAGGGAGCAATTTTAGATCTAATTCTCAGTGGAGTACAGGATTTGGTGAGAGAGGTAATGGTAGTGGGGCCGCTTGGCAATAGTGATCATAATATGATCAAATTTGAATTTATGACTGGAAGGGGGACAGTAAGAAAATCCATGGCTCTCATGCTAAACTTTCAAAAGGGAAACTTTGATAAAATGAGAAAAATTGTTAGAAAAAAACTGAAAGAAGCGGCTACAAACGTAAAAAGTGTGCAAGAGGTCATTGTTAAAAAATACCATCCTAGAAGCACAGTCCAGATGTATTCCACACATTAAGAAAGGTGGAAAGAAGGCAAAACTATTACTGGCATGGTTAAAAGGGGAGGTGAGAGAAGCTATTTTAGCCAAAAGATGTTCATTCAAAAATTGGAAGAAGGATCTAACAGAAGAAAATAGGATAATGCATAAACGTTGGCAAGTTAAATGTAAGACATTGATAAGACAGGCTAAGAGAGAATTTGAAAAGAAGTTGTCTGTAGAGGCAAAAACTCACAGTAAAAACTTTTTTAAATATATCCGAAGCAGAAAGTCTGTGAGGGAGTCAGTTGGACCGTTAGATGATCGAGGAGTTAAAGGGGCACTTAGAGAAGATAAGGCTATAATGGAAAGATTAAATTATTTCTTTGCTTTGGTGTTTACTGAAGAGGATATTGGGGAGGTGCCAGTATCGGAGAAGGTTTTCATGGATAATGATTCAGATGGACTGAACCAAATCACGGTGAACCTAGAAGATGTGGTAGACCTGATTGACAAACTGAAGAATAGTAAATCACCTGGACTGGATGGTATACACCCCAGAGTTCTAAAGGAACTAAAAAATGAAATTTCAGACCTATTAGTAAAAATGTGTAACTTATCATTAAAATCATCCATTGTACCTGAAGACTGGAGGATAGCTAAAGTAACCCCAATATTTAAAAAGGGCTCCAGGGGCGATCTGGGAAACTACAGACCGGTTAGCCTGACTTCAGTGCCAGGAAAAATAGTGGAAAGTGTTCTAAACATCAAAATCACAGAACATATAGAAAGACATGGTTTAATGGAACAAAGTCAGCAAGGCTTTACCCAAGGCAAGTCTTGCCTCACAAATCTGCTTCACATTTTTGAAGGAGTTAATAAACACGTGGATAAAGGTGAACTGGTAGATGTAGTGTACTTGGATTTTCAGAAGGCATTTGACAAAGTTCCTCATGAGAGGCTTCTAGGAAAAGTAAAAGTCATGGGATAGTTGGCGATGTCCTTTCGTGGATTGCAAACTGGCTAAAAGACAGGAAACAGAGAGTAGGATTAAATGGACAATTTTCTCAGTGGAAGGGAGTGGTCAGTGGAGTGCCTCAGGGATCTGTATTGGGACCCTTACTTTTTAATATATTTATAAATGATCTGGAAAGAAATACGACGAGTGAGATAATCAAATTTGCAGATGACACAAAATTGTTCAGAGTAGTTAAATCACAAGCAGATTGTGATTAATTGCAGGAAGACCTTGTGAGACTGGAAAATTGGGCATCGAAATGGCAGTTGAAATTTAATGTGGATAAGTGCAAGGTGATGCATATAGTGAAAAATAACCCATGCTATAATTACACAATTTTAGGTTCCATATTAGGTGCTACAACCCAAGAAAGAGGTCATAATGGATAACACATTGAAATCGCCAATTCAGTGTCTCCGGCAGTCAAAAAAGCAAACAGAATGTTGGGAATTATTAGAAAAGGAATGGTGAATAAAACAGAAAATGTCATAATGCCTCTGTATCGCTCCATGGTGAGACTGCACCTTGAATACTGTGTACAATTCTGGTCGCCAAATCTCAAAAAAGATATAATTACGATGGAGAAGGTACAGAGAAGGGCTACCAAAATGATAAGGGGAATGGAACAGCTCCCCTATGAGGAAAGGCTAAAGAGGTTAGGACTTTTCAGCTTGGAGAAGAGATGGCTGAGGGGGATATGATAGAGGTGTTTAAAATCATGAGAGGTCTAGAACGGGTAGATGTGAATCGGTTATTTACTCTTTAGAATAATAGAAAGACTAGGGGGCACTCCATGAAGTTAGCGTGTGGCACATTTAAAACTAATTTTTCACTCAATGCACAATTAATCTCTGGAATTTGTTGCCAGAGGATATGGTTAGTGCAGTTAGTATAGCTGTGTTTAAAAAAGGATTGGATAAGTTCTTGGAGGAGACGTCCATTACCTGCTATTAATTGAGTTGACTTAGAAAATAGCCACTGCTATTACTAGCAACGGTAACATGGAATAGACTTAGTTTTTGGGTACTTGCCAGGTTCTTATGGTCTGGATTGGCCACTGTTGGAAACAGGTTGCTGGGCTTGATGGACCCTTGACTCAGTATGGCATGTTCTTATGTTCTTATAATTCCCTTTATGTTGGGCTGCCAGCCTCAAGTTTGAAAGGCTTATAGATCTTACAAAATTTGGCAGCAAGATTAATCGCCAGGGTCCGCCAGTATGATCATATCACTCCATCTTTTGCACAACTTCACTGGCTGCCAATTAAACAGCCTTTAAGGTATTAAAAGGCTACTACCCACAGTATCTTAAGTACTTATTACATTGTTATGTGCCAAGTAGAGGCTTACAGTCCTCTGGACATATGCTACTGGCAAGCCCTTCAGTTGGAGTAGCTCATCTGATGTCACTAGATACCAGGCTTTTTCCCTGGCAGGATCTGTGGCTTCTTCTTTGCACATCCCCAAATTTCGGTGCAAGCAGGCTTTTAAAATTCACCTTTGTATCTGGATATCGAAGCTGCAGCTTTATTGCCATAAACAGATGTAATGACAATACTGGAGGCAATGGACGATAACTCCTACTCCCCCCCCCCCCCCACCCCAATTGCCTGGATATGGGCTACCCCTAAGCCATTACTGCCTCTAAGCATAAATTGGGTCACCTTTCCACCATCCGGGTCACGATCAAATCTTAGTTAGACCATCCTTTTCAGGTATCATTACGCCCAATCACACCAGTGGCTTCCCATGGTCTCCTGGTGTTATCTGTTTACAGCCGGATAAGGAGAAATTACACCCCTGTGAACAATTAATAACTATGGTATTCTACCACCCCCATTTCATCTGTGACATATAGGTATATTAACAAAAAAAATACTCCATACACTAACTTTTAATTAGAGGATGGGTTGGAAGGTTGTAAGTCATGAGGAGGATGTCATGCTCGTCTTCATCCTTTTATCCCTGCAGTGAGGCATCCCTCTTTCTCATGTTCCTGCATGGAATTCCTCCAACCAGTAGTGGGGATTCTCCTGCCACATGATTTATTCCAGGTGGGGACTATTGGCTGGGCTAAAGCCCTTTCCTTCTGGCCCGTCCCCTCATGTCAGCTAGGTAGGGTGGTAGTCAGACACTGTGCTCACTGCCAATGCTATTTGTAGCAGTTATTGTGCTGGTCCCACTGCATCCCTTTTGAAGAATATGAGGTGAGCATACAGTAGAATTAACTGAAATATAAAGAGAGAATAAAGGACATTAATGCTTAGTATTTGCTATATAGGCAGATTTTCATCTGATTTGTTATATTTTTATTTTGGTGCTGGCACAAATCCAAACAGACTGCTAACTACTTGAAATTGATGACACTTAATTTTCTTAATTTTGTAAGTAATTCAGTCTGCTTAGCTGGATGCCTTGTGTAAAGTTTACTACTGTATTTATTAATATGCAGCTGAAAAACATAAAAACAGACACCTCCACTGAATTTATATCACAAAAGCCAAATAAATGAGGCATGCACTATTACAATTAACTCAGTATCAGAATCATATATGGTGCTTAGATAATTCACTGCCTCTTGCCACACTCTGAGCTGCAAACAGAATCGGACAATGGCATTGGAATTCAAGTCATTTACCTGTTTTAAAGAAAACATTTTTTCAGAAACTTTCAAAAGTAATTTTAACTGCAATATTACTACAGTAACTTTAAATCCCATTATATAAGGATCTCAATGAACAAAAACATAAAATATTACTTACTGTATCTCTTCAAAGTGGTTATCCACTTCTTGTCCAAAAAACAGTGCCTTTCTTCAAGTACTGTCAAATGATCACCTGACAAAGTCCCTTTTTTCGGCGGGTCAGACCACCTTCCTCAGTGGTGAAAATGACATTTCACGTTTTCAAAATCACATTGCAAACAGACAGTTATACCTTTCATTACCATAGACATTAATAGGATATATTGTAAATTGTATTCACTCCATCTTGACCATTAGGTGGAGCTCACAATTGTTTTAAATATTTTTTGACTTTATCATGGCCCATTTTGTAACTGAAAAGCCACATTTATGACAAAGTGCAATATTGCAATATGTGATAACAAATCACCAGATTGGGGCTAACCAATCTGCATGTAAATGAGACTATTATGGTTACCAAAATGGGAATAGTGCACATTTCTTTACAAACCATGGTGCAAAAGCAAATATTTGAGAACAGGAGCTCATCAGCAACTGACTTAACAGGACCCTACTGTTTGAACTTGCATATTTTTACAGCTACATTACAGAGAAAAAAAATCAAATGACTGGTATTTTGCTGGAAAAGCAACATATACATTTTGGGCCAGATTTTAAAAGCCCTACGTGCGTAAATCCTATGGATTTACGCACGTAGGTTGGGTTATTCCCACCAGACCTATTTTACAAAGGCCCGGCAATGTGCGTAAAGCCCCAGGATGTGTCTAAGTCCCGGGGCTTCGAAAAAGGGGAGGAGAGGGGGCGGGGCGGTCCAGGGGGCGGGGTGGGGCCAGAGGCATCCGACACAGCAGCCATTTGGAGGCAGGCACAAGAGGTAAAATAAAGGTCGGGGGGTTAGGATAGGGCTAGGAGGTAGGAAGGTTAGGGGAAGGGAGGTTAGGTTAGGGGGTTATGAAGTTCCCTCCCAGGCCACTCTGAAATCGGAGCGGCCTGGGAGGGAACAGGTGAGGCCACGGGCATCAGCGCATGCAGGATACACAATTGTGCATCCCCTTGCGTGCACCAACCCCGATTTTATAACATGCACACGCATGTTATAAAATCGGGCATCCATGTGTGCATGCCTTGTAGTGCATGCACATGGATGCCCACACGCAATTTCATAAAATCTACCCCTTTGAGTGTACAGCCTACATAGTAGTAAAGTCTGCATGTACATTGTACATACAGACTACGATTTTCAAACTGAACTTCTGCATGTAATTGACTGAGAATGTGCATACAATCACTTGCATGAAGTTACACCTCCTCTTTGTAGGGCTGCCTGCATTTTATGTAGACTGAGTCGTTATAAACATGTAAGTCCTTCTCTCCAATGGCTATATTGTCTTCCTATAAAGTTTCGCATTAAATTTAGGAAGTTAGTTGTAATCCATAATTTGCTTTTCTCCAAGGAATCATGTTCATTGAAATTTAAACTTAACTGGTATGCCTCAATAAGAACTTTACGTTCTGCAAGGACAAATTTATTGCAGATTTCTTCAATAAAGGGATATCAACTTATGCAAACTCAGAGTAGAGCATTTTCGATGGTAGCATCAACTTTATGGAATGCTATTCCAGAGCAGATGCGATGATGACAGATATATGTGCATTTAGGTAACAGTTGAATTCCTTACTGTTTACAGAGGCCTACAGATAACAGTTGTAAATGATGAATATGTTTTTATACTGTAATGTAAAATATTATTTTATGTTAATGTGTCACATTCCTATGTGTGTGACAGACAAATTGGATATGAGCTGTAGTATCAATGTAACACATTCTGCACAATAATAAACCACGTGATGTTGAATGCAAATATTATTGAGCCTTTGACAAAATCCTCATTCAAGAGCAAATGTCCACACACTGTACCGTGTTTGACAATATTCACTTATGAGGTTGTGTTATCTATAACCAAATATAAAGTAAACTGCTCACCACAAATGTTTTGTAATCATCGGGTTTGTCAACAACATGGATTTTTTTGAAGGAGATTCGACCTTAATTTTTCTTTCTTTCCGTTTTTTCTTTTCTTTTTTAACACTTTTGAGAATATTTTAACACTTTTAAATAATGTAGATTAGAAACAATTTCAATGCCTTGTAACCACAGAAAAAAGGGGGACACTTATCGTTATGATGTTCTGCAGCGGCACAAAATTTAAATGCCCTGCCTGGAACGCCCAACTGTATGAGGCAGCATTGGCTTTAAATGCTCTCTCTGGAACGCTCGACACTGCGCGTGTTTCGTAGAAAATCTACTTCGGGGGCTCGAGCATCAATGTCCATTTTTGAAAACGCCGAGCTTGAATAAGACGCTGAAAGGAGTTTCATTCACAGAGAGACACTGACACTGATGCCCGAGCCACTGAAAAAGTTTTCCTATGAAACATGCACAGTGTCGAGCGTTCCAGAGAGAGCATTTAAAGCCAATGCTGCCTCATACAGTCGGGCGTTCCAGGCAGGGCATTTAAATTTTGTGCAGCTGCAGAACATCATAACGATAAGTGTCCCCCTTGTTTCTGTGGTTACAAGGCATTGAAATTATTTCTAATCTACATTATTTAAAAGTGTTAAAATATTCTCAGAAGTGTTAAAGAAAAAAGAAATGAAAAAAACAGAGAGAAAAATTAAGGTCAAATTTCCTTCAAAAAAAATCCATGTTGTTGAAAAACCCTATGATTACAAAAAAATTGTGGTGAGCAGTTCACTTTATATTTGGTTATAGATAACACATCCTCATAAGTGAATATTGTCAAGCACGGTACAGTGTGTGGACATTTGCTCTTGAATGAGGGTTTTGTCAAAGGCTCAATAATATTGGCATTCAACATCACGTGGTTTATTATTGTGCAGAATTTGTTACATTCCTATATATGTCATTTGTAATCCTGCTCTGTAAGGCTTACAATCTAATTAAACATACAGGGCAAAAGAGACTTTGGGAATTTTATTTATTGAAATCTTTCAAATATCTGAAGGGCTGTATCATATGTCCCCTGTACCTCCTCTTTTCCAGGGTATACATATTTAGATCCTTCAGCCTGTCCTTATGTCTTCCAATTCAGCCTGTCCTTATGTCTTCCAATTCTTCCAATCCAATTTATTTGTTCACTTTGTTATAATGTTACATTGTTATATTATATTGTTATATTGTTTCATTGTATCTCCCACCTGAGTTCTTTGTAAACCAGCATGATGTGCTTCACGAATGTCGGTAAATAAAAGTTAATAAATAAACAAATAAATAAATAAATAAAATTCAGACCCCACACCATTTTGGTCACCACCTCAATCTTATCCTTTTTGAGATAAGGGCTCCAGAACTGAACACAATACTCCAGAAGAGGCCTCACCAATGACCTGTACAAGGGCATTATCACTTCCTTTTTCTTACTGGTTATTCCTCTCTCTATGCAGTCCAGCATTCTTTTGACTTCAACTATTGCCTTATTACATTGCTTTGCAGCCATTAGATATCCAGAAACTATTATCCCAAGGTCTGCTTCCCAATCCCTACACATTCAGGCTGATGGAATACCATGCACTGGCCATAGTGCACAGCTCAAGATGTGACTGGACGTGCGTTTTGGATGTGCGTCCATAACCCCCAATGTAAAATGGGGATTAACACATTCAGAACATACATTCAACCAAGCGTGTAGCCAGTGGAACTCATCACATGTAAATCCATGTTGATAAGGATATTAGCTATTTCCCTCTGATGCAAAAAAAAAAAAGTGCTCCCGATGCACACATTTTTGCCCTAAAAAATTAACACCTGCCCAAAGCAGGCATTCATTCTTGAGGAGCCCAAAAAGATTACAATAAAGCAGAAAATACTGCTTTTCTGTAATTCCTCCAACTTAACATTTTGGCAATATTAAGTTGGAGGAACCAAAAAAAAGGATATCCCTAAAAAAATAAGTGTGCCAGCAGTCAGATTAGGAAAGGGGACACTCAATTAATGAGTGACCATTTTCCTAACCCACTGATAGCTACCTCTCCTGGGTGCTTGCTGCCGAGGAGGCACTAAGGGGTAGATTTTCAGACGAGCGCGAACAGCCTACTTTTGTTTGCGCTCCAGGCGCAAACAAAAGTACGCTGGATTTTAGTAGATACGCGCGTAGTCGCGCGTATCGGCTAAAATCCTGGATTGGCGCGCGCAAGGCTATCGATTTCGTATAGCCTGCGCGCGCCGAGCCACGCAGCCTACCCCCATTCCCTTCTAGGCCGCTCCGAAATCGGAGCAGCCTAGAAGGGAACTTTCCTTTGCCCTCCCCTCACCTTCCCCTCCCTTCCCCTACCTAACCCACCCGCCCGGCCCTGTCTAAACCCCCATCCTACCTTTGTCGGGGGATTTACGCCTCCCTCCGGGAGGCGTAAATCCCCGCGCGCGAGCGGGACCCCTGCGCGCCGGGCCGCGACCTGGGGGCGGGTACGGAGGGCGCGGCCACGCCCCCGGGCCGTAGCCACGCCCCCGTACCCGCCCCCAAAATGCTGCCGACACGCCCCCCGCAACGCCGCGCGCTCCGGCCCCGCCCCCGACACGCCCCCGACACGCCCCCCTCCGAGAACCCCGGGACATACACGAGTCCCGGGGCTCTGCGCGCGCCGGGAGGCCTATGTAAAATAGGCTTCCCGGTGCGCAGGGCCCTGCTCGCGTAAATCCGCCCGGTTTTGGGCGGATTTACGCGAGCAGGGCTCTGAAAATCCGCCCCTAAGGGCACACAATTTCCCCTAGTGCCTCTTTTTTAGCACTGCAGCTCATTTAAAGATAACATCAGGCATCCCAGAGAGGTGCATTGGCACAGGTTAGGAGAGCAGGCACTCAATCCTGAGCCCCCATTTTCTGTATGCCGATATCACATCGGCCTGATTGTGCATTCACCTCCTATCACATTCAGCTCTTTTGAATTACAGCACCCCAGATGATGATTTTGATTTATATTCTGCTTTTCAAGCACTTCAAAATGGAGTATGATTATATTTAGGTGTTGCCCTTTCCTCAGAAGGATCATGATCTAAGTTTGTACCAGATGCAACAGAGGGTGAAGTGACTTACCTAGGGTCACAAGGAGTGTTTGTGGGATTTGAATCATGGGTTCCTTGAGTTTCAGCCCATTAGGCTACTCCTCCACTCTGAACATAACTTTGCACTTCTTGGTATTGAATCCCAGCTGGCAACTCATATCCAATTATATAAAACAAACAGCACTCATATATGCATCCCATATCAAATTTGAATAAATGAAATATTAACATTCATATGCACAACCAGGCAAGAGTAAGCAGGGGATTAACTGAGATGACTAAGACGTACAATATATTTATGTAATTTCCAAATGTAGCTACAGTATCTAACAGATTCAATGACTATCAAAACTTGAGTCATCATAAAGTTCTTGCATCCTCTGCAAATTAATAGAGATGCCTTCTCAGTAACCAATATAATTTAGATACATCACAGTACAAGTTGCAACAATTTGTCGACATGTTGGATGCAGTTTTAACATATGAAACTTTCCGTAATATCTTCGTAGCTATGCCTAAATAAAAAAATTTAAAAAAAGAAATCTAACATTGGTATATTTTTTATCCCTTCTATCAGATAAGATTATTTTCTCAGTGTACCCCAGCACCAATTCAAACATACTACTTGGTATACAGAAAACTGACTGCTACATATATTTGTCTGATTTATGATGTTCTAAATATACCATTTAAAGGAAAGCAGTTGCTTGGGAATTAGCTGTTACTTCTATAATTCAACATTGCACAACTTTAAATCTCTTTTCTGCTCTTGGACAATATGAATTATTTTCAATTCTTTCAAATTCCTTATTTCAAGTTTTCCATTTGTAGAAATACTGCCATTTAGTATAGCATGATAAGCTAACTCAGTGATTTTTAATATGTCTTGTTTCTCTTGAACAACTGGAAATGCACTGGTAATATTTGACTGGTGCAGGTTAAGGTGTCATTTAAGATACAGTGGATGGTGCCTTCTTCCCTTCCTTTCGGGGCCGATACAGTGCAGTGCGCTCCAATGGAGTGCACTGTTAACCCTCTATTGGACGCGCATTTCCGACATGCTAGCGTTACCCCTTATTCAGTAAGAAGCCGAAAACGCGCGTCCAACCCCTGAACTTAATAGCGCCCGCAACATGCAAATGCATGTTGATGGCCCTATTAGGTATTCCTGCGCGATTCAGAAAACAAAATGTGCAGCCAAGCCGCACATTTTGCTTTCAGAAATCAGCACCTACCCAAAGGTAGGCGCTAATTTCTTCAGGCACCGGGAAAGTGCACAGAAAAGCAGTAAAAACTGCTTTTCTGTGCACCCTCTGACTTAATATCATGGCGATATTAAGTCGGAGGTCCCAAAAGTTTCCAAAACTTTAAAAAAAAAATAAAAATTTGAAGTCGGCCCGCGGCTGTCGGGTTGAAAACCAGACACTCAATTTTGCCGATGTCCGGTTTCTGAGCCCGTGGCTGTCAGCATGCTCGAGCACCGACGCTGGCAAAATTGAACGTCGGCTGTCAAACCCGCTGACAACTGCCGCTCCGGTCCAAAAGGAGGCGCTAGGGATGCGCTAGTGTCCCTAGTGCCTCCTTTTGCCTGTTTTTACCGCCGGGCCTAATTTGAATAGTGAATCGCGCGCACAGGAGAGTGGCCTGTGTGCGTATCGGGAGAGCGCGCTCTCCTGCGGACTTTACTGTATCGGCCCGTTTGTAAGGGAAGAAACAAAGGAGGCCATTCTGGGTAGTCACGAGTTCAAGCTAACATTCTTTGCTTCCTAGCAGCAATCTCAAAAAGAACAGAAAATAGAGAGTAGAGTGGGTAACCAGGAGGTAGATAAAATGAGACAGCAAGCGAACAAGAAATAGTATAGGCAAGGAGTCAAGTCGAGTTCTAGAATTTCATTGTCAAATGGCAATTTATCACAACTCTTTTTTAAAACCTCCAAAAGACATAAATAGGGTCTTGCAATGGAATGAAAGGACTAGAAAGGTCTAAGCATTTGTAAGAGTAAAAAGAGCCAACCCTGGTCTTATACCGGTATCTGTCCTATTAGAAGGCTTCAACTCTGCCCTTGAGCCACAGGACTTGGCTTGATCCTTGGAGATTCATAAAGGATCATTGGATCATATTACTGTTTTTCCAGCACCCTGAGAGCTCCATGGAAGAGAGCCATGTTGTGGATTCCAGATAATCTCTTGTACCTTGCTGTGAACCCTTGAACCAGAACTTGTCTCTAATCTTGTACCTTGGATCCAGAGCCAATGTACCTTGTGCCTAATATTCATGTGAGCACCATGTATTGTATTTCAGAAATCCTGCATTTAGCTATCCCGTATTGCAGACCAGTAGTATCCGCCAATGCTGTGTTTTGCATTTGATTTACATGGTAAAATAATCTTTTTGACTTGGAACTGTGTCTCATGCCTTGCCAAACTCTTGCCTGACTACTTTTCTTGGAACTTCACTCTACCCCAGTGTAATCCAAACCATTATCTGTGCTAGCTGCAGAGGACCTTTCCTTGCCAGTGAAAGACCTAAACTTGCTTGTGAAATGTATTTTCTGTCTCATTTTTCAGATGGAAATGGACTTAAGTTTTTGTCTGGTTGCTAGATACAGAAAAAAAGCCACCATTTGAGCCTGTACTCAGTGAGAGCCAGGTTTTTTATTTTGTTACTTTTCTGGCTTCAATTTGACTCCAGATGCAGCCTATGCTTCAGTCCATTTCTTACCCAAGCTGTTGCATTTCCCGGCCGTGGCAGGCCCGCAACCGGCTCTACTCACCCCCAACGCCCAGGTCCCGGACCTGGCCCTTGCTCTTTGGCAGTGGTAGGCACTAGCCTACGTGCTCGCGCTCCTCCTACCCTCTCAGGTTCCTCCGGCAGCTCCGCGGCCTCCTCCGGTTCCAGTCGGGTCTTCCCATGTGCATCGATGGGAGATGCCACAATTACCTAATTCCAGTCTGCTGCCTTAGGCACGCGGGCACGCCCCTTCCCTGACTTTAAAGGGGCTGTGGCAGGAAACCTTCCTGTGGCCTTGGATGATGACATCTTCGAGCCTTGCTACTTAAGGCAGGCTCTGCCATTCGGTCTTTGCCTTGGCAACAGGTTTCCACGCTTCCAGTCATGTGCTTAGTTGCTGCTCGTTTGTGTTCCTGTTCCTGCACCTGACCTTGTCTCCAGCCGCCTGCCCTGACTCCAGCTTGAACCTGACTACTTGGGCTTGGCCTTTCTTAGGCTCTTGCCTGCTTACAAGCCCAGACTTAATGTGTTCCTGACCCTTAGCCTGCTTTAGCCTGTCTGGGCTTCTGGATCCAGGCCCTGTCTTGAGCCCAGCTTCATTGGACCCTGTGTCTCCAATGCTTCCTGGCTCCTTGCCTCGAACACCCTCCCCAGGATCAACCATGCAGAGGCCTGCCTAAGACCAGCCAACCCTGGTACCCAAGGGCTTAACCTGCAGGAAACGAGGGCTGATATTGGCGAAGCTCCAATCGGCCTCCATTTCTCATTCTGCTCCACCTCCCGACAGTGGGGACCCATGAGGACTTCCTCACAGGTAGAGCCAACTCCACCTCTGGCTAAGGGTCCACCTCCACAACAGAAGCTTTGCTACAGTCTGTGCATTTGCTTTCATTTCTGCCATACATTTCTGTGTTTGGACTCTGGAAATCTTGTCATTGCCTTTAAAACGTGCATTGAGCTCAATACGAAACTTTTCGCTACTTAGATCCTGCTCAGAGTTCCAACACCTTGCCTTGATCCAAATCCTTGTCAAGCTTCAAGTTCCTGTTCCTGTCTTGTTCCAGTCCTTGCTCCAAGATTCAACCCCATCTCTTGCTTGAAACCCCAGGTGCAACATGGAAACCTGGGCTTATACTTCTGTCCCTTGCATTCAAGACCTGTAAATCTGGAGAGGATGTCTATTTATTTGTTGTCTATATTGGGCCATAGGGTGACTCAGCTGAAGAGGGATACTTCTGCAGAGGCAAAGCTAGAGCAACCCAGAAGTGATACTCTATGCCCTTTCGGAGCACTGAAGTCAGTGCTGAAGCTGTGCTGAATCTTATGATGAGGGGCAAACTGAAACCAGTGCTGAAGCCATGCCAAACCCTATGCCTGAAGGAGTAACCTAGCCAATGCTAAATCAATGCTAGCTAAGCCTGTTCCTGCTTCAGGCTCCATGCCAGACCTTGATCTCTCTCTTGACTTTGTGCAAGCCCTTCAGCCTGCTCTGACTCCATATTACATGTGAGTCATCATTGCTTCAGATGCTGATTCAGTGTCTGCTACTGATTCCATGCTGGACCCTACTCCAGTTCCTGATCCAGACACTGTGCTGGACCCAGCTTCTAAACTAAACTCTGAGTTGAAAGCAGCTTTTGATCCAGACTTGTGCCTTCCCAGCTTGCTGTCTCTGCTAACACTGAAAGTAAACTGTGCCAGATCATATGCACAAGAAAGGCTCTGAAGCTAGCACTGACAACAAACTTATCCTTGACTCCAAGCCGGACTATCTTTGATTTTGATTTTGTGCATTGCATTGATGTCTGCATTTGACTTGCAAGGACTTCAGTTCCAGACTGGGTATCCATGTTTCCTGATCAAGTTACCATGTTTCCAAACTTGCTTGTGAGGTTATTATTCTTGGGTGGTTGACTCTAGATCCCAATGGTTCTTTGGGATGCCCAGAGGTGACTCCTAGGAGGGGGTTAACATAAGGGAAAAATGTTCTTGAGCTAGTCATCAACCATGGTCTGCCCCATTGGAAGGCTTGAGCTCTGCCCCTAGCCACAGGATGGGTGTCTTCAGGTGTAGCCATGTAAGTGAAGGCTTGAGTACCTGCTTTGAGTCCAGATCTACAATCATACCCCTGATGGGTTCATAAGGGATTACCGGGTCCATTCCAATGTCCCTGGCAAATTTAGAGAGGAGAAACATGCTGTGGATCCCAGAGGAAACTCTGTACTTCTCTGGTGGTATACCTTGCTGAAAATCATTGAACCAAATTTTGTTCTAGCCTTGCACCTTGCCAGAATTCTTGAACTAGAACCTTGTCTCTAGTATGGATATGAATCAATACAACTTTTGATTGTTTTTCCCTCCTTTTTTTTGTTTGATTAGTTTTTCTTTCCTTTTTTTAGATTGGTGTGCACAATTCTGATTTACTGTGAACTGAGTTAGTGTGCACTATTTGAGTTGTATTTGTGCACAATACCTCACATAGTGTGCACAAAATCAAAATAGTGTGCACTAAATCAAAATAAAAAAGCAAAATTTCATGAATGTTTTCATCATTTTAGTTTAGAAATGATATGAAACGAAAGAGGCAATATCATTAGCAATGTCTATGTATTTAAAAATGAAAGCACATCCCTAGTCCCTAGTCATGTACCTTGGATCCAGAACCAATGTACTTTAAGTCTAGTATCCATGGGAGTAGTGCATGTTTTATTTTGAAACCTTGTGTTATTTATCCTGTACTGCAGATCAGTGGTCAGTGGAAGCAGCCTATGTTGTATTTGATTCCCAGGTGAAGTAACCTTTTTCTGAACTGAGGATTAAAACCCCGGTGTTAAATGTTCCTTGGAATTGTGTCTCATGCCTTGTCAAACTCTAGCCTGACAGCATTATACTACAATGTTGCAAAAAAATATTGGTTTCTTCTTATAAATTAACAACATGAAGAACTGTTAGGGAAGGGCAAAATGTCGCTTGAGTTTTTATAGTAAACAGAAATAATGTATTTTCTTCATATGTAATGTTACTGCAAAATAAATGAATATTTGATAAAGGGACTGGATGGGAAAGGGGAGGATAGCATGAAGGAAAGTGCTTGGACTGTCCTGATTCTGTACAACAGACAATGATAAAACATCATTTTAGGTGGACTGTTAATTAGTGGGTTATTTCTTTCGGTATTGCTTAATTTTTAATGTCATGTAAATAGAAATGTGACCTTATGAAATGGGTGGGTTTATTTTAAATTAAATATTACAATGAAAACCAAAAGATAAGGTTATATATTTGACAGGTGAATGTTATATGCTCTTCAGGGACAATAATTTTCAAATAGCCTGGATAGCAGTAAAAGTGCATTGTACACACAATTTACCAAGTATCTTTGAAGCACACTTGCATTTGTAAGTTCATTTTGAAAATATCCGGGTAATTGCTGAGTACATGCATGCATTCACTTCCATAAAGTTGCACTTCCTCTTCAGCATGCACAACATATGTGCAAACCAGGGATGGGAATTCAGTAGAAATGAAATAGGACATTTTTCTCATTTCGTTTCAGGTCGTTTTAAAAACAAAAAATTTCAATTCCAATGAATTTCTGTCAGAAATTCATCCTGTTTTGAAAATAGGTAAAACATAAGTCACCCATTGGCTTAGGCCTAGACCCAAAATCAGGGCCTCATGTAGTGAATAGGCTGAGACCCAAAGCAGGGGCCCCGGCCTATGCTCGAGTGAGATGCCAGCATGTTGGCCTAGTCCAAAGCCTGAGCACAGGGCCTTTCCTAGGAATAGGTATTTGTCCAATGCAAGGGCCACAGCCTATGTCTGAGCATGATGCCAGAGTCTTGGCCTAGGTCTGGGGCCTCAGCAGAGAACCGAGCAAAGTCCCAAGATGGGGAATTTCCTGACCACTACTTACCTTATCTGTCAGAAATCTAATGCCTCATCCAGGCCCAATGCTGGGGCCCAGCCCAGAGGCCTGTCCTTGATTCCTGGGCCTCGGCCCAAGCCTAGGCCTGATGCCTGGGCCTCAGCCTGTTGGTGTATGAGGTAGTTGGGGATGGATCCTTGGGCCGGTGGCAGATGACACGCCCCCGGGGGAAGATACCGAGAAGGGCCATCGGTCAGGCTCAGAGTATGGAGACATATACACACTAGTTCTTTTATTAAACTGTATATTGAACCACCAGAGGTGGCAGTAGTGAGCTGGAAGTGAACTGTAGAGAAACTGAATATAGAGAGTAGGCAGTGTATACAGAGTTCAGGAACAGAACCTTGATGGTAACACTCACACAATAGTCTCTAGCAGTAGTCGAGGTGTTGGAATGAGTTAGGCCCTCGAGGAGCGAGTACGTGGTTCCAGGGAAGGCTCTGAGAGAGAGAAGGTGACTCACTGATGTAGTAGGCAGTGAAGACTTCCAGGCAGAAGAGATATTCAGCAACCAGTCCGGGAACATGGGCCCTTGAGGAGCGAGTGCCGGTTCCTGTGACCTGAAAAACAAAGAGAGAGCGAGGCCCCCAAGGAGCGGGTACCCCTGGTAAGTCCGAGGAGGCAGAGTAGCTTAGAACGAATCCTTATCCATTCCCCCTTGCTAACTCGATCAGTTAGTGATTTCAGAGACCTTATATATCCGGTACTGATGACGTCATCTCAGGGGGACGCCCTTGAGGTTTGCACCACTGCTGGTACATCAGTTGGGGCCGCGCCACACGCACGCCCTTAGGCCATTGTGAACATGGTGGAGTGCAGTGTCGAGCCGCTCCGGAGACGCCAGAGGAAAACGGCAGAGAAACGCCACAGCAGCCAAACTTCCACTAGAGCAAGAGGGAGTCGCCGAGGAGGTAAGGAGGGTGGAGTGGAGACGTCGGGCAGCGACGGTCGCAACAGTACCCCCCTTCAAAGGGTGATTTCCTCTTCGGGTACCAGACTTGGATCTTGAAGGATGCGTGAGATGGAACTGATGAAGCATCTCCTTGTCCAAGATATTGGTCTGAAGCTCCCAAGATCTTCTTTGGGCCGAAACCTTCCAGTTCAGAAGGTATTCAAATATACCTCTCCACGAACATCCAGGGCCTCTTTGACTTGAATTTAAGTCATCTTCTGCATTAATGACAGGTGGATCTTGAGGTTTGGAAGAAAATTCATAGTATGAATGGTTTCAGGTGAATATCAGCAGCAGTGGATGAGCTGCTGGGACATCACTGAGCTTCAGTGGAAGTGGCGGTGTTGGGGGAACGTCCATAGACCAATTCAAAAGATGACACAATAGTGAATTTTCCAGCTTGATGGAGGGACTCCTCATGTCTTCCACTAGACGTCTGAGATTGAAGTTGCCTTCTGCCCCTGAGTCCATCGGGGCAGGAGTCAGAACTGTGACCAGTCCGTGAGTCCAAGAGACTGGAAGAGAAAGAGGAGGAGTGGGTGCGGTATGGCCTAAGAACAGTCCTCCTGCAGGACTTAGGCCCGTCCATTTTCTGGATGAATGGAGCATGTAGAGAGACATCATGGCTGGGCTGACCACAGTACATGCAAAGGCCGCGCTTCTTCCGAAGTCTTCTTTCCTTAGAAGTTAAATGTCCACGACCAAGTTGCATTGATTCATCTTTATCAGTAGCAAGAATTACTGGAACCATCTGAGGTGCGGATATAGGACTAGCCTGTTTCAACCCAGGTAACACCTTAGGCTGGAGTTCCTTCACCTTGTCCCGGAGTTGGTGATCAATCCGAGTAGCCAAGGCTACTAATTCGTCCAGTGAGTCAGGTGTTTCGCGGGCGGCCAGCTCGTCTTTTAAACGTGTATCCAGGCCTCTGCAAAAGAGTGTCTTGAGACATTTGGGGTCCCAGTGAAGTTCTTCCACAAGAGTTTTGAATATGGCAAATTCAGCCAATGATCTGCTGCCTTGCTTCAATTCCTCCAAAGCAGAACCAGCTACAGCAGTTCGATCAGGGTCATTGAAAATGGATTTAAACAAGTCCATAAATCCTATGTCCTGCAAAATGGGGTCCTTGTGCTCCCACAAGGTAGATGACCAAGACAAGGCCCTACCATCCAGGTATGAAAGGATGTAGGTGGTCTTGGAAAGAGCCGTTGGAAATAAAGATGGCTGTAAGGCAAAGTGCATACAGCACTGGTTTAAGAAGCCCCGGGCCTTCTGAATTTCACTGGAAAAGAGGACTGGAGCTGTCAGTGGTACAGCAGTTTTTAAAGTTACCTCCTGTAACTGACCTTCTTGGTTAGAAGCTGTGCCTTGAATCTTCTGTGTGTGTAGCTGATGGAACGAGGAAGTAAGTTTCTCCAAGGCGTCTTGCTACTCCACAATGCGCTGTGCCAGGACTGGTATGGCCTGCAAAGCATTGAGTTGTGCCGGATCCATGGAGTTAGCAATCTGTTGGTGTTTGAGGTAGTTGTAGGTGGATCCTTGGGCCAGTGGCAGATGACCACGCCCCCAGGGAAAGATCCCGAGAGGGACCACTGGTCAGGCTCAGAGTATGGAGACACACACTAGTTCTTTTATTAAACAGTATATTGAACCACCAGAGGTGTCAGTAGTGAGCTGGAAGTGCCCGGCTGGGCTGTAGTACCTCAGGTACAGGAACAGCGATCCTGGATAACTGAACTGTAGAGAAACTGAATATAGAGAGTAGGCAGTGTATGCAAAGTTCAGGAACAGAACCTTGATGGTAACACTCACTCAATAGCCTCTAGCAGTAGTCCAGGTGTTGGAATGAGTTAGGCCCTCGAGGAGAGAGTACCTGGTTCCAGGGAAGGCTCTGAGAGAGAGAAGGTGACTCACTGATGTAGTAGGCAGTGAAGACTTCCAGGCAGAAGAAATATTCAGCAACCAGTCCGGGAACATGGGCCCCTGAGAAGCGAGTACCGGTTCCTGACTGTGACCTGAAAAACAAAGAGAGAGCGAGGTCCCCGAGGAGCGGGTACCCCTGGTAAGTCCAAAGAGGCAGAGTAGCTTAGAACGAATCCTTATCCATTCCCCCTTGCTAACTCGATCAGTAAACGATTTCAGAGACCTTATATATCCGATACTAATGATGTCATCTCAGGGGATGCCCCTGAGGTTCGCGCCACTGCTGGTACATCAGTTGGGGCCCGCGCGCGTGCCCTTAGGCCCTTGTAAACATGGCGGAGTGCAGCGTCAAGCTGCTCCGGAGACGCCGGAGGAAAACGGCAGAGAGACGCCGCGGCAGCCAACCTTCCATTAGAGCAAGAGGGAGTCACCGAGGAGGTAAGGAGGGCGGAGTGGAGATGTCGGGCAGCGACGGTCGCAACACAGCCTAGGTAAGGGTCTGGCTCCACGCACAATGCAAGAGCTCAGTCCAGAGGTTGGAAGCAAGGTCCAGGCACAAGCCCAACTCTGGGGCTTGGCCTGGCTTTGCAACTGGGTCTGAAGGTTGGGTCCCGATGTCTGGACCTCAGTCTAGGCCGAGGCCCAGGCCCAGACCTGATGTCAGGGCCTAGGCCAGAGGTCGGGTTTCAGTGCCTGGGCGCAGCCTGGGTCAGGGCTTCAGCTCAAGACCAGGCAGAAAGCATAGGTCTGGCAAGGAGATTGGTTCCCAACATCTGACCTCAGCCTAGGCCAGGTCCTGTGCCCAATTGCAATGCCAGGGTCCAGTTCAGTGGCAAGATCCTGTCAGCTGGGCTGTGGATGTGCCAGATTAAATTAACTCCAGCGCATTCTCCTCTGCAGAGGTCAATATTTTGTTGTATATTCATACAAAAAACTGCTGTACAACAAAATGGTGACCTCCGCTGTCAAGGGTATGCTAGTGTTAATTTACTCTGGCACATCCCCAGTAGATGCCATTATTTGAAGAAAGATGATGAAGAGCACCTTTGGAGCCTGGGCTCCAGCGGCCAAGCCTGGGACTCACCCTGGGCTGAGACCATCCAATGGGCCAGGCCACAGTGTCAGGCTTGAGCTTTGTCTGAGGTCCAGGCAATGGGACAGGGCCTCTGGAACAAGCCCCATCATCAAACCTGGGCCCTGGCCTAGGCCAAGGCACAGGAGTCAGGACCTGGCCTCCAGGCCAGATACCATTATCGAGCCTGGGCCCTGGCCTAGGTCAAGGCTCAAGTGTAGGGACTTGACATCTGGATCGGGCTCCAGCATCAGGCCTGTACTTGAAACCTTCCTTATCACCCTCGAAGCCCTGGGCTTCAGGCAGCTCATCACCTCACCAACACACAAAGCAGGTCACACCCTCGACCTCCTCTTTGTCAATTCCCACCTCTCTGTACCCAACACACCTATAGCCACTCCCATCCCCTGGTCCGACCATTTCATCATCAATGCCCAAATTTCTCTTAAGTCCCCCTCCACGACATCACAAACCCATAAAAAAACTATCTCCTTCGTAAACCCTGCTCCTCAGAAGAAATTTCCCTAGCACTCGACAAGGCAGCAATGAACCTTGACTTGTCAAATCCGGATGCAGCCCTCCACTCTTGGAATCACATTACCAACACCATAGCCGATGAACTCTGCCCCATGACCCATAAACAGATCCCTCTCCTGCAGACTGAGAAAAAACCCTGGTACACCAACGAACTAAAAAAGACAAAGCAGGACCTCAGGTTAAAGGAACGCATTTGGCGCCGCCAACCCTCCCACCAACACAAAGCAATATACAAACAAGCACTACACGACTACCGCCAAGCAACCATCAAAGCCAAACGGGATTTCTATGCATCTAAAATTCACGATCTGCAATTCAACTCCAATGCCCTCTTTTCCTATGTCGCAAACCTTACAAAGTCCCCCCACCCCACCACCCTCAAAGAATTCTCCAAGGAAAGATGTGAGGAGCTTGCTAAATACTTCCAACACAAAATCTCCAGCATCCTCCTGCGCTTCACCACCAACCCCAGCACCACCTCCCCCCTCCCAAACCACAATAACACTAGCTTGAGATCCCTGGACCTCACATCCTCCTATACGATAGAAACCATCCTAAAAAAGATGAAACCGGCCACCCACTTCGCAGATGCCATCCCCTCCAAAACCCTCCTCTCCATTCCCACTACCATCTCTAAACCCTTAGCGATAGTTATGGTTCCTTGTAAACCGGGGTGATATGTATACTATACAGGAACCCCGGTATATAAATTCTTTAAATAAATAAATAAATAATCAATTGCTCTCTCACCGCCGGCAAAGTCCCTGACCCCCTCAAGCTTGCCGTTGTGAAGCCCCTCCTTAAAAAACCCACCCTCAACCCAGCGGACCCAGCAAACTACCGGCCCATCTCCAACCTCCCTTTCCTTTCAAAAATCCTTGAGAAAGTAGTTAACACGCAGCTCACTGATTTCCTCGAGGATCACAGCATCCTACACCCCTCACAATTCGGATTCTGTAAAGGCCGAAACACTGAGAACCTCCTGTTAGCAATCACAGACACCATACTTATTGGCATGGACCAAGGCAAATCTTTCCTGCTGGCCATCCTAGACATTTCGGTGGCCTTTGACACCGTCAATCACCAAATCCTTCTCTCACGCCTGGCAGAGATAGGTATTGCCGACAAAGCGCTAGCCTGGTTCGCCTCCTACCTCACAAATAGGGAATACCTTATAAAAATCGACAACTTTGAATCTGCCCCGTACCCCTCACACAAGGCGTCCCCCAAGGCTCTTCTCTCTCCTCCACCCTCTTTAACATCTACCTCCTGCCCCTTTGCCACCTGCTATCAGACCTAGGCCTGAACTTCTACATATATGCGGATGACGTGCAAATCCTCATCCCCATCCAAAAAACGCTCAACGAATCCCTTCTCTTCTGGGAATCCTGCCTAGTCGCCATTAACTCTCTTTTATCCAACATCCACCTTGCACTAAATGCAGGCAAAACCGAAATACTCATCATATCTAAACATGAACACACGTCGCCCTCCACCTCCCCCCTTTCCACCCTTACCCAACCCCTACCTACCTCCGTAAGAGACCTGGGAGTCACGCTAGACCAACACCTCAACTTCAAACCTCACATTAAGTCACTGCTGAAAGCGGGCTTTTTCAAGCTCCAGATCCTTAAAAATCTCAAACCACTACTCCACACACAGGACTTCCGCCTAGTCTTGCAGTCAACCATTTTCTCCAAATTGGACTACTGCAACGCCCTCCTGCTAGGCCTACCATACTCTACCATCAAACCCTTGCAAACTCTGCAAAATGCCATGGCGAGAATCCTAACCAATACCCATAAGAGAGAACATATCACACCCATTCTTATCGATCTGCATTGGCTGCCCATCCCTTTCCGCATTCAATATAAAACCCTGACCATACTGCACAACATTCTCTACAAAAACAACTCCACCTGGCTCAAGGAAATGCCTCAGTTCCACTCTTCCAATCGCCCCACAAGATCCACCCTTGCTGGCACACTACACCCCCCCCCCCCCCTAAAAATCGCACACCACTCCACCACCAGAGAAAGAGCATTCACCATAGCAGGTCCTGCCCTCTGGAACTCCCTCCCCACTCAACTCCGTCTCGAACCCTCCCTGCCCGCCTTCAAAAAAGGCATCAAGACCTGGTTGTTCAGGCAGGCCTACCCCGAAACCAAGCCCCCTTAGACACATGCCTGCCCTGCACCTTAACTCTCGTTCAATAAGAATGTCTCTGTATCCAATAATCTGCTGTAAATAAGTTAATCTCTGCTTTTGGTATTTTTATATTCTGTTGTAAATAACCTGCTAATCAGTTTTGGTTACTCCTCTCTACCTTCTTTGCTGCTCTCTCTTCTTCCTCGCTGTCTATCCCACCCTCCCCCCACTCCCTTTCTCATGCCTGCTCCCTCCCCCCGCTCCCTGTTTTTTGTAATTCCATCCTGTCTCAAGTTCATTGTGAACCGGCGTGATGTTAAATAAAATAAATAAATAAAAAATACTTGAGCCAAAATCCAGATGTCATGATTTGGCCTATGGAACTGGTCCTGACATCGAGCCTTGGGACCTACCCTCTGGACCAGATCCTGGTGTTGGGCTGAATCTGGGCCTTGGCCTAGACCCTGGTGTTAGGACCAGGACTTTATGCATGGGCCTTGCATTGAGCCTAGGCCAAAGTCATGGTGACCTACTGCGGTCTAGGCCTAAGAATGGCTAAAGCTTTGGCTTGGGCATAGGCATCGGCCTCATCGGCCAGTCCCCCCCACCCCGGGATGGGGTAAGTGGGGGCCGGGAATGATCCGGGCCCCGCAATTTTTCCAGGTGAGAGGGGGATGGGTGGTGGGGATGAGAGTCCTCGGAAGACCCCATTTCTTTTTGGTTTGTTTGTTTATGTGGTGTTTAAATGTTTATCTATTTTTTTAACTAAATAAAATAAATATTACATGAAATGAAATTTGTGGGGGAACACCCCCCCAAAATGAAATGAATAACAAAACAGAATTTTTACTTCTTCCCCCCCCTAGCATGCGAACTCTTGTGCATACTTTTTTTAAATCATAAAGTATGCCCATAAGTGTCAAATCCATCTCAATTTTATTCCCTACAATGACTTTGTTCAGTTAGCATAAAAGTAACCATGTAACCAGAGTATGGGCATATTTTTACACACACTCAGTCCAGGATTATTTTGGTACATCCTTTTATGCATATAAAACTGGGTTTAATATGTGTAATTTTCAAAAGGTTTTATACATGTAATTGGACTTCAGAAAATTGTCACTTCTATGCCTGTAACTTTTGAAATGTCATTCCATAGAGCTGAATTTTTAAGTTTTTACATGCGTAAATGAACTTCTGAGAAGTGCTATAATATATGAGATTTTTATGTGCTTAACTCCTTTGAAAATTCATTCCTATATGTGTAAATGGCTTTGATATTTACCCTCTTAATTAGCAGGTGGGCATTACATAAAGGGTTTTGTTCACTCAAAATAAATTTGACCTATAAAGGGCAATTGGTGGGAAAAAGCAACACTTGTAAAAGCAGATATTTAGCAAAAAAAATAAAACCTGAGAAAATGTATTTGAAGCCCACAGAAAATGATCCTATAGGCACTTCATTAAGGTCTTCTAATTTGCCCACAGACAAGCCTGGAAGCAATGTTCACCTAAATACATATGTGTCTTTAGTTCATCTCTGAGAGCCCCCAGGCTTGAATTTATTTTCCCTTGTTCAAGGGCTGATATAAATCTAAGCTGAAGGGCTGCTGCTGCTGCTGCTGTCACACAGCTCCCATTATTTCCTGTGGGAGTGATTCTGGCAATTCTAAACCATTTTTAGAGGATAATTATCAAAGCAATTTACCCTTGGAAATAGGTATGCCCTTAACATGCATGTTAAAGTTTATTGCAATGTTTTCTAGTTGTTGTTCAGTTCAGGTCAGTTTAATATTGAACCACACAGTATGGCAATTACTAGACCCTAAATTCCCCTCAACATGAAGTCAGTGACACTGAGTCCATTTGTCAGAACCAGATCCAGTGTAGATTCCCCTTGAGCTCTTCCACTAGCTGCCTAAAGAATGCCCCCTGTAGGGCATCTCAGATGTTTCCATTCATAGTCTATTTATCATTGCTAGTAAAATGAAGGGCATATGGTAGGTAGAAGTTTACTACAAACAGGATCTTCCTTTTGCATGCCATCTTGTTGATGCCTCTTATGTCTGAATCCTCCTCATTTTTCCGTGTTGGAGGTCTGCATAATTCTCTCATGTCGATAGAATGTCTCTTAGGTATTACTAAGGAAATTCTCAGTAATTTTTCTTCTCTGCTCTCTTCTTATTTCAGTGACTACTGTTGTGTTTCCTTAGAGCTATCCTCCCTGAACCCCCCCCCCCCCCCAGCCTATATTTTCTGTTTCTTCTAAAGCGATTAAAACCTAGGGTGGTTGCATCACAATTCAGACTTCTATTATACCAAAACTTGATGATTATAACTACATCCAAGTCTCCCTTTGCCTCAGTAATCACCAGGACTGTGATTTTGTTAACAAGACTGAGGATTTGTGCCTAAAGCTCTCCAAAATGATATTCCACCAACTCTCTTTTTATTTTCTTGTATTCTTTTCTGAGTTTTCCATAAACTACTTTGGCAGCAATCTCTCCTCTAAATATTCTTGCTCATTTCTCTGTTGTAGGCTGATTTATTTTGCTTGTTTATCAAGACTTACCTTGTTTTTCTCAGCTGTTTTTGCTTGTGGGGGATAGCAGGTTGTGCATCACCCTTTACTTAGTTTAAATACAGATCTAAGTAGGATTTGAAAAGATAACAAAAGGACCACAGTATTCTTTTTAAAGTATAGATCCTTATCTTTCCAGATACATCACCGGTCATCAATGTACCCAAAGAGGCAAATCTTTAAACTTACGCGAGGGCGCAGATTTGTTCGCGTAACCCGGCGCGAACAAATCTGCGCCCGATTTTATAACATGCACGCACTGCCGCGCATGTTCTAAAATCCAGGGTCGGCGTGCGCAGGGGGGTGCACAATTGTGCAACCTGTGCGTGCCGAGCCGCCTGCCTCTGTTCCCTCGGAGGCCACTCCAAAATCGGAGTGGCCTTGGAGGGAACTTTATTTTTGGTCCCCCCCACCTTTCTCTCCCTTCCCCTATCTAACCCACACCCCAGCCCTAACTAAATCCCCCCTTACCTTATTTCGTGGTTACCTTGCGCGTGCCGCTGGCACCCTGCCCCAGCACAGGCCGCTGTGCCAGAGCACTCGGCCCTGCCCCCAGACCACCGTCATGCCCCTGGCCCCGCCCATAGACCACTACCCAGCCTGCCGACATGCCCCCAGACACGCCCCCTGCCAGCCCCTTATTCGAAGCCCCGGGACATATGTGAGTCCTGGGGCTTGCGCGTGCCGCTGAGCCTATGCAAGATAGGCTCGACGCATGCAGGGGGAGCTTGGGGCAGGTTTTCGGGGGATACGCACGTATCCCTTTGAAAATCTGCCCCAAACCTTTCTTCCCTGTTCCGATCTTTCAGTCAGGAATTAAAGTTCATTGTGAGAGCAATTCTTTCTAATCTCCTTACTTTGTTTTTCTATTCTTTTTCACCATTAACTAAATTTGAGTCTTCCTCAGTTTAATTTGAGAAGAAATATTTTTTGTCTCTAACCTGTGTAATACAGTACAAATCATAACCATCTTGCAAATATCTTTGACATGAATATTCAAAGATTCCTTTTGCAAATTATTTCTTGGGATTTTAAAATCTTGTTTCGTTTCTTAGTTATGATTCCGGCATCACCAGAGGCCTATGATTACATTCAAGTGTCAACAGGCCTGCAGTTTCATTTCAAGGCTTTATATGGTGAGATTTTTATGAAGGGCACCTAACAAAAGAATGATTTACAATTTTCATCACAGGAACTGAAATTAAGTTTATATTTGTCTTTCATGATAGCAATAGCAAAAATACAAAATAATTCCCATACTACTAAACAATAATGTCCCTACATAGCCACATTTTAAATAATGTCTCCAGACAACATATTTAAAAAAGAAAAAAATATGAAAAGACAGTATGATTCTTAATCGAACAGATTCTCATCTCACCCGAGAGTATTCAATTATCCAATATTATCTCAATTCGTCTTTTGTCAGATATCACTCCTTACAGCTTTCCCTGGTAAACCAAATTTCCTAAATGGACAATGTATACTGATAACAAGACCAAATAGCGAATCTGTACAAAATCAGATTGCCTCCTTTTAACTCCTATAAATGGAATACAGTACTCACTGATAGCCTGAACTTTGTATCAGCTCCACAGCCACACAAAAGTCAGATCAAAATAGATAATAAGTAATAGTAGTAGGTCTGCAAGCCTTGATGGAGTTATAATTCAGTTGTAGTATGCGACTGAATTTATACTGTTTCAGGTGCTTCACCTGAAACAGTATATACTGTTTATACTGTTATACTGTTATACTGTATAATGTTATACTGTTATACTGTATAATGTTATACTGTATAATGTTATACTGTATAACATTTATACTGTTTCAGGTGCTTCACCATGGTGAAGCACCTGAAACAGTATAAATCCTCTTTTATTGTCACTATTATTCCAAACATGATCCACCATGGCACAATTGCCCGAGTTCATCATCATTCACCTGGATTCACTGCAGCAAGGACAGCAGCTAATGGTCTCGGCCAGACAGAAGATCCAAAGTTCAGGAACTGAATACGTCCAGCTGATGGAATTGGCAGCAAACACTTGAAGGCCAATATTCAGTAGGTTAGCCAGATAACTTGTCCTATATATTTAGTGGAATAATAATAAATGTCCCATTAAATATACTTGCCTAAAGTAATCCAGCTACAAGAAGCCGGCTTCCTTAAAAACATAACTGGCTATATTCAAATATACCGCTGCAAATCTTAGCCACCTAAACAATGATATATAATTAATATTTAATCAACAAAATGAACGATCTGTTTGATCACTGTGCTACCTTTGTATACCTGTGTATCACTGTGTATTCATTTATCAATAATCAATGGCTTTTTGCAAATTATATTAATTTTTGCAACTGTATAAATTTTTAGTAACCTACACACCAGTGGTACCGATTTTAACGTTAAATGTTCAAACATTATTTTTATAAAAATATTTAGAGGAGTTGGTTGAAGGTTTCATACAATTGTTTAGGCGTCCCTGCACCGTATATGCATATTATATTAACCTCAAACCTCCTCCTTTTATGAACTTTTTTTGTGTGAAAGAGTGTTTTTTACATATTTTTAAAGATATTTGTTTATATATTTATGACATCCAATAAAGTTGTTCCTATTGCATATATGCGGCATCCAATAAAGACATTCTTGAAAGATTTGATGGTGTGTCCCCATGGACACCATGGGACACACCATCGAATTTATTGAAAGTTTTGGAATTTTTTAAATAAGAGCTGCTTTAAATCTCCAGTTAGAGATTCCAGGTTCATTAGCTTCTACATCTAGCATCAAAGAAATGCAAGCATGGTATGAAACCAATATAGGAGCAATATGCATTTGCATAACTTTATGAAACACATTTTGGCAATAAAAAAATAATCAATGTAAGAATAAGATTTGTGGAGCAGAAAATAAGGTATAATTTATCTCACTGGGGTGAGAAAGATTCTAAGGATTAAACATCCCAAAAACTTTGATTAAATTATGTAACACACACATTGCTTCTTTTGATCACATTTTAACTTTTGACTTCCTGTCAAGCACCAAATCTAAAGGTAAATTAAAATCACCCTCTAGCAAAAATGGGCAATCACCAGAAAACAGAGAAAATATTTCAGGGGATCATTAGCCAGAGCCACACTTATTCTTTTGTATATAAGTTCTATCTTTATAGAGTATGCTATATGTGATCCATGGCACAACCAGTATTTACCTTGTTAAGCTCATAGTGTTAAACCTCTGACATCTGCACTCTCAGTTACCCAAGTTCCCAAAACCCCTTGTTTATTGTAACTTATCTCCTTTAATGTTAATGTTATAATACCCCTGTTCCATGTGAATCGATATGATATTTTTTCATGAATGTTGGTATAGAAAAGAGTTAAATAAATAAATACATGTTAATTAACACACTCTCCCATTGATTAATTTTTAATCTAACCTTTAACCATCTACAATCAGAGTCAGAGGATTCATTTTTAAACTTATAATACAAATTCTTATTAAATAAAATGACAATATGTTCTTTTTCTCTAGGGAAGGGGAAAAACTTCATCCTTTGGCCATTCTCTATAGAATGCAGTGCACTCTTTAAATGAGAGGTTTTCCAGGAGTGCCACATCGGACTTATACTTTTTCAAATAGCTCATTCTTTTTCATTTTTTGGGTGTCTTAACCCTTTAAATTCAACAAAATCACTTTACGCATACAACTTATTTTTTCCCTATATAGATAAGAATCTTATCCAGACTCATATTTCAAACAATAAAAGTTTCACATAAGCATTCTCCAGTTTTAGGAATTGATCAATGAAATTACCTATTAGCAGAGAAAACTGACTGGCAGCAATAAACAAAAAAAAAAAAATCAACACAATACTCAGTTACCTCAGAATTGTTGTCCTTCATGTAGACACATACCAGCAGGAGCATTTCCATTATTATGTGGGTAATTTTGAAACATTACATAGAAGTTAGCCAGCAAATAGGAGCATAAGTCACACCAATTTTCAAAGCAGACTTACATGCATAAGCCTGCTGTGAAACTTATCCTGGCAAAACTACCCACACAGAATTAGACTTGCTATTTGGTGCAAGTAGTTTAGCCGAGAGAATATACCTATATAGTTTTTGAAATAAAAAAGTATGGGGCGGATTTTAAAACCCCTGCTCGCCGGTGCACCTATTTTGCATAAGCCGCCGGCGCGTGTAAGTTCCGGGGCTTTCGAAATGAGGAGGGAGTGGGAGTGTCCGGGGGCGTTCCCGAAACGACGCAGCGTTTCGGGGGCGTGCCGTGGTGTTTCGGGGGTGGGCCCATGGGCGTGGTTGAGGCCTCCGGACCACGCCCCCGGGACTTGAGGACGGAGCGGGGTTGCCGGCGACGCGCGCAAAGTTACGCCTGCTGAAAGCAGGCGTAACTTTGCCAACAAAGGTAAGGGGGTGGTTTAGATAGGGCCGGGGGGGGGGGGGTAGGGAGGGGAAGGGAGGGGAAGGTGGTGGGAGGGCGAAGAAAAGTTCCCTCTGAGGCCGCTCCGAAATCGGAGCGGCCTCGGAGGGAACAGGCAGGCCGCGCTGGGCTCGTCGCGCGCAGGTTGCACAAATGTGCACCCCCTTGCGCGCGCCGACCCCGGATTTTATAAGATACGCGCGGCTACGTGCGTTTCTTATAAAATCTGGTGTACTTTTGTTCGCGCCGGTGGCGCGAACAAAAGTACCGGCACGCCTAGTGTTTGAAAATCCGCCCCTTTGCGTATGAGTCTCACCCCCTTTTAGACTCCACCTCTTGGAATGCTTCTGTCCTATGTGCATACAAGTACATGCATACTGTGTGTATGTATGCAATTTTACATGCATATCAGACATGCAATTTTCTAAAGGGCCACTACTACACTTTACCTGCAGAAATGCCTTTGAAAGTTTTCCCTCTCTCTAGCGATAACCTCCCATAAGAGAATGAGGGAAAGAAAAAGAAAAAACACCTATCCAACACAAGTACACATTTCCCTCCTGCAACCCACTCCTACTTTCATTCACTTTTCAGTACTCCTGTTGCTTTAAGAAATATGGCATCTGATATTATCATTCAATCTGCAAAAATTCTCATTGAAGCTCAAACAAAATCTTTATTAATGCTACCACCCAGACAAACCTCACATATATACCTTCCCCCTGCTACAACCAAACCAATTATAACAGATTTATTATTAGCATACATCACCTCATTAATGCGCTAGCATCTGATTTTGACTCATTTAATCAATACAATATATCACAGCCCTCGCCCAAATTATCTTCCATGGTTCACTAGATAACAGCTCTTCTGCAATAAAGACTCCACAAGACAAGACAAATCAACAGTTTAAAGGTTTGCAGACAAATAAGAAGCCAAAGTGTTCAGTAGTCCACTGGAGGTTAAAACAAATAACGCCATAGACAGGGCTTAATTTATAGACAAAATGGAAGTGGAACAGTGGCACATGGATGGGTCAGGGCCAGGGTTAGATATGAACAATCTCTCTTCACTAAATGCATACCCTCTCTCACACATATGCACTAACACACTTTTTATACTCCATTGGTGCAGGGGAGCCACACCTGATTTACAGTCAGCTCTGCTCTGCTTCATCGGGTCCTGGAAAAAAAAAAGGTGGCAGAAACATCCATTCTGGGTCAGTTGGCCGGAAATTAAGCCCTGTGTATCAGACACAGAAAAGGGTTGAATTAACACAAGTTCAGAACTTTATTTATTTATTTATTTATTTATGAACTTTTAATATACCGATATTCGTGGGTCACATCATACCGGTTCACAATAAACTCATGGAGAAATGAAATAGAAATTACAAATAACCGGGAAAGGGGGAAGGGGAGCAGCGGAGGAAAAGGGAGAGAGGGGGGGGTTAGGGAGATAGCAAGAGCCTGAGGGGGCGTGAAAAGCAAGTGTAGGAGAGAAGGAGATATGGGTGGATAGGAACTGAAGTAACAGTTTTAACAATATCCTTACTGGAGTAACAGTATCAACAAAATCTATACATTTCAATAGATTGCATAATTAACCTTTTCTTTGGAGGGGGGACTGACAGGAGGTGGAGTGGCGGGGGCAGGGGATTAGGTTTGGTTAGAGTCGGGGTAGGCCTGCAGGAAGAGCCAAGTTTTGATGCCTTTTTTGAAGTTGGGTAGGGAGGGTTCAAGGCGGAGATAGGTGGGAAGTGAGTTCCATAGGGTGGGTCCTGCAATGGTAAATGCTCTATCTCTGGTGGAGGAGAGTTGCGCAGTTTTGAGAGGTGGGGTGTGGAGGGTGCCAGCTAAGGTGGCTCTGGCAGGACGATTGGATGCACGGAAACGTGGCATTTCCTTGAGCCAGGCGGGGTTGTTGCTATAGAGTACATTGTGAAGAACGGTGAGGGTTTTGTATTTTATGTGGAAAGGGATGGGGATCCAATGCAATTCCTTCAGGACTGGGGTGATATGTTCTTTTTTTCGGGTGTCAGTGATTATTCTTGCCATGGAGTTTTGCAGGATTTGTAAGGGTTTGATGGTAGAGTATGGGAGGCCTATGAGGAGGGAGTTGCAGTAATCCAGTTTCGATAGGATGGTGGACTGTAAAACTAGGCAGAAGTCTTTGGCGTGGAGGAGGGGCTTTATTTTTTTGAGAATGTGTAGTTTAAAGAAACCCCCTTTTAGAAGTGATTTGATGTGGGGTTTGAAGTTGAGGTGTTGGACTAATACTACACCTAGATCTCTTACGGATGGTACAAAAGGGAGGCAGTGTGGCTGGGGGGGTTGGGAGGGGGTGGGGCCGTGGATGAGTTCAGGATTGTTGGATATGAGGAGAATTTCTGTTTTGGTTGTGTTGAGTGCAAGCTGGAGGTTGGTTAAGAGAACGTTGATGGAGGCTAAGCAGGAGTCCCAGAATTGCAGAGTGTCTTTGATGGTTTTTTGAATGGGGATGAGGATCTGCACATCATCCGCATACAGGAAGAAATTGAGCCCGAGGTCTGAGAGTAGGTGGCAGAGAGGAAGGAGATAGATATTGAAAAGGGTGGAGGATAGGGAGGAACCTTGTGGGACACCTTGCATGAGGGGGATGGGTGGGGATTGGGACTGGTTTATTTTAACTAGGTATTCTCTGTGGGTGAGGAATGATGTGAACCAAGAGAGTACTGTGCCTGATATGCCTATTTCTGACAACCGGGATAGAAGGATTTGGTGGTTGACAGTATCGAAGGCCGCAGAGATATCTAGGAGGGCGAGTAGATAGGAGTTTCCTTGGTCCATGCCTATGTGAATTGTATTAGTGATGGCAGTAGTGCCAATCATCAAGGCCAGTACTGAAGCCTCAACTACTGGCACTGCTGCTCACAAGTTTCAGACTTGTGATAAATCAGGATCACAATCCTCCCCTCCTTGTAGGAGGGGACTGGATTAGGGAGCAGACTGGCTGCTTTGTCTGCTCCAGGCTTACCCCCTTCTCCTTTTCTTCCCTGTAAACTGCCTGGAGGGGAGGGGCTGAAGTAGAACACCCCTGCTGCTCTCTCTCTTAAGACTGAAAAGAAGTGGTACAATTCCGTTCCTGGCTGGCCATACAAAAATGTATATCTCTGCTTCTGCCACACTAAATCGCTCTCTCACTTAAAATGTTTTTAGTTGTGTTATTTAGAGTCACCTTCATCCACGCAGGATAGAATAAGCCAAATGTAGCATTTGCTTTCCACAGCGGCTCTTTCGGCACCAGGAATTGCTAAGTGCTAACATTTTACAGGATCAAGATTTTACGACCTTGTTACATAAGTGGGTCTTGGCCTTGACCCTGGTAAAGATATCCAGTAATTGTGGATAGTGCTAGATTTTTAACACTATAGACTTGTAAATTTCACATTTTCAGTCTATACAGTGGTACACAGTGAGCTCCCTTTACCTCAATCCGATCCTCAAACTAAGTAAACAACAACTTTGGCAGTCGTTTTCCATAAAAGCTACAATGTCTGTATTCTCTGCTCCTTGTATGTCTATGATATCTAGGTTATTCCTCCAATTTCTATTATTCAGGTCTTTCAAAAAGTACAAAGACTAGGGGACATTCAATGAAATTTTAGGTGATAAATTAAATTTTGTTGAATGTTGAATGTACACCGACATGATGTTACTAAACGAATGTCGGTATATAAAGAACTAAACGAATGTCGGTATATAAAGAACCTCAAATAAATAAATAAATAAATACAAATAAAAGAAAATATTTTTTTACTCAATGCATAACTAAGCTCTGGAATTCTTTGCCAGAGAATGTGGTGAAAGCTGTTAGTGAAGCTGGGTTTAAAACAGGTTTAGACAAGTTCCTAGAAGAAAAGTCCATAAAACATTATTAAGGTGGATTTGGGAAATCCACTGCTTATCCCTGGGATATACAGCAAGAAACCTATTGACCTTTTGTGATCCTGTCAGGTACTTGTGACCTGGATTGGCCACTGTTGGAAACAGGATACTGGGCTTGATGGATATTTGGTCTGACCCAGTATGGGAAATCTTATGTTCATATGTTCTTTTTAGACTCTCAATTCTTTATGTATTTTCTTGAGTGTGCCCACACTAACCTCCGGTATAGCTGTTCTATCCTCTCTTTCAGTTAGATTCTTTTGAAAAGTCTGAAATTGAGCTGTCTGCACTACCATTTCTGGGTTAAGACTTTGATCACTGTCTGATTTTCTGAAAGCCCTTCCTTAATTACTTGGAGCTCTTCCAAGATCAACAATTGTGAGGCCCCAGTTTCTTTTACTGGTGTAATTTTCTGTGTGAACAGAGGGCCTTTTTAACTCTTAATTCCATGTGCTGCAGCAAAAGCAGTTCATGCCTCCCCATCACAATACAGTCAAATGAAAACACCCAGAGATATAATTTGAATGGAAATGAAATGTAACAGCTTTATTGAATTATTTAAATCCTGACAATAGGTCTAAACCATGTATCTGAGCCTTGTAATAACATCCATGCTTTCTCCGAGAGCCCATATGATGAATTACAAATTTCCCCACTTATTGAGTCATTTCTGCTAAACCCCACACATAAGGAATTGATGGTGAGGGAGAACTGCAGACCAAATGAAATGGATACTGGGCAATCAGGAAATGATGAAAGCATTGTAATTCTTGATGGTGTCCTCAAACTGTTACCCGGATCATTATCTCCAAGATGAAATACTATTGCATCTGGGTGAACTAACCTGACCAGCAATTGATGAATGCCCAGACCAAGATCACCCCAGTGCACACCTCTGTGATCACCCAATGCACCCACACATCTTGTGTTGCCAGTCTGAAGTGGATCCCAAAGAAGCTGGACTTTGCACAGTCTTCTGCCTAGAAGACAAATGAATGACCCATGATTCATATTGTCCTCTGCCACTAGCCAGCCCCTGCAATAAAAAGGAGAATTCAGGTCCCAGTAATCCATTCCCTTGTTTAACATAAGAGGCGTAGGCAGTGGAGCACCAGTGACTTATCTGCTGAATAGTCCTGGATGAAAATGTTAGAGGTTGCTCCAACTCTGAAGGTACTATACCTCCTGGTCTGTCTTCTAATAGCCTGAGGAGACTGTTTAAGTACAGCAGTGAACTGAAACCAGCTTTAAGATGATCCCTCTTAATGTAATAAGAAATGTTCCTTGCCTTGAGGATGCAGTGACAAATGATTCCACACATTGGATACTGAGCAGGTAAAGACCCTATAGGTATAATCAATGGAAGTTCTCCTCTTGATAAACCCATCTTGGTCTTATATGTGATGCTCCAATTTCTGCAGCAACACCTTAACCAATAACCATGGTTTTAAAAGCAGTTTTAATCAATGAAATAGGTCAATTTAATTTCACATCTAGGCATCATCTGTTTTTTCCAAATAAGAATGATAGTGATAACAGTTAAGTTGCAAGCAGATACTTAACAGTATCAGAGAAAACTCTATGATTCATGATATACTATAGATAGGTAGCTAACTAGCTAGCTTACTAGATAGATCAATAGAAACATAGATAGATATAAATGGTATCCACTAGGACTGGGACTTTTACCAGGGCAGACCAACAATAGTTTTTCAAACATCCATTATAGAAATGAAAGCCCTAGACTTCTGTGCCGTTTCTTCTGAGATACAGGGAAACTGAATTTTAGGTAGAAAGGTCCTGAATATTTCATCCCCATGTGTTATGATATAGTTCCAAACAGTGAGATAAAACATGTTCCCCAGTGCCCTCTCCTGTTTATTATAACCCCCCCCCCCCCCCAATATTATTTTTGAAGTTTGTGTATAACTGAATTCTTTTTCTTACTGCTGTAGCTAGGAAGGAATCTGTCTTGTTTTCATATTCATAGTAACATTGCTTGAGACGCTCAGAGGCAGATTGAAAGTAAGGTTCAGAGTGGCATTTCACTAACGTGGACTGAATAATAAATTAAAAAAACAACTGTAATGGAACACTTTTTTAAACTATGAAATAATACATTTACAGAATGAAGGTGAGGCTTGCGTCTCATGGTGGACTATTGTATTCTGTAAACAATGACAATTATGATATGTGTAAGCGTAATAAAGATACAATCCTATTTTCCCAAAATGTTGTGGTTCTTGTAAGTTTTTCAGTCACATGGTTAGGGCTCCAGTTACCCTTATTAATTTTCCAGTTGATTTCAGAACAAACTTAGTACAACAAAATTAAAATGTCTTAGATATAATTAAAATGTTATTATTCATTGTAATTTTGTTTTCTGTTCAGCTATTTCTCTAGTCATCAGCAACATCTGCATGTTATGACAATTAGTCATTTCCTGGCAATCTGTACTACAGAACATGTACAGTATTTACAATTGCAGCAGTAAGCTTGGTGAAAAGTTCATCTGTATAGCTTTTATATTGATTTAGATCTGTAAGAGGATTTATATTTTGCACATAAAGGACCGTATTTTTAAACCTACGCGTGGGCGTAGATTTGTGCGCGCAACCCGGTGCGCACAAATCTACGCCATATTTTATAACATGAGCTTTTCTTGGTTGGAGTTAGGTGGATTTAGTGGATAGCAATTTCTGAGTGAGTTGCCCTATCTTCTGTTCTCATCTGTTTTCCTTAACCTTTGTCTCTTGTCTTTATCTGTGTATGGAAGGTTTTGTTTGTTTGTCAAGTTTGTCAATTTGTCTTTGTGTTTCAGAGGAGGATTGGTGAAGTGTAGTGGTGAGGCAGAAGAGGCGTGGTGAGGCAGAAGAGGCGTGGTGAGGAGGAGTGATGAAGAAGAGTGGTGAGGCATAGTGATGAGACAGAAGAGGAGTGGTGAGGCATGGTGGTGTTGAGAAGTGGAGAGGACGGAGCATGAGAGGCAGGGGGAGAGAGGAGAGGTCTGAGGAGAGATGATGGATGAGGAAGGAGAGGAGGAGGAGAGAGGACGAGGGCAGGAGTGCTAGGGGAAGGAGTAGGAATAGGAGTAGGGACAAGGTCAGCAATAGAGATAAGGAGAGGGGAAGAGATAGGAAGAGGCAGGAGGGGGAAGGGGAAGGGGATAGGCAGGCAAGTCCAGTGGAAGGAAGATGACAGGCTAGGGATAGAGGTCAGAGGGGCAGGGAGTCAGTAGGGCAGGTGCAGAAGCAGGGAGGGCATTGAAGATCAGTCTGGAGGATAATGAGATGATCATTGCTAGGGTCAAGGAATATTATGCCATGATCTTTGGCAACCATGTGGCCAAGACCTTGAGGGCCAGATCTGGTGCACCATCGCCCAGGCTATCTCAAGGCACAGTGGCATAAAACACAGTGGGGAGTAGGTGGACCACTGGGGTATAAAGGCCAAGTTGAAGACAAAGGAGGCTAACTGCAACAAGTACATATGGTAGACTGACGGAGGAGCCCCTTGTCCGATTGTGCTCATGCCCAACAGCTGGGCTGGGACTGGATGTGTTCGAGGGCATGGCTGAGTAGCTGGACACCATACAAGCTGGAGATGATAAGTCTACCTCACTTGTAAATGGCAAGGCTGATACATTGGTGCACATCATTTGGCATCTCATACCAAACAGTGCATGTGTTTACCTCTTGGATTTGGTACCTATGTGAAGAGCCAGGAACAAAGTCGAGCAGCAGCACTTTTCCATGCCTCCTTGCTTATGGATGCACAGTTACATTTCAGCACAGATACAGTTCAGCAAGGAGGAGGAAGAGCAGCAGCAGTAGTCATTTCAGCATAGCCAGATCCTGGAAGCCCTTAGCTCAGCAAGCCCACTGAGGATGAACTTAAACCCTTCAAGCTTCATGGAGGAAACCAGCCTGAACTGCTGCCCTATAACACCTAAAAACAAGACTTGTTGAACAAGTCTGGCTGGGCCTCTGGAAAAAATTCCTGGGCCAGCTAGATGGAAGACTGCTAGGCCAGTCCTGACTACAGAGTTCCTGTGCTGGCTAGATGGAAGAAGACTTCTGGGCCCATTCTGACTACAGAGTTAATGTGCCGGCTAGATAATGGAGATGGTCTACTGTCTGCCATTGTTGTCCTTCTGTCTACTTCTAATGCCCTCCTCAATGATCTGCCTATACTCCAGCCTTCTTGGTGCCATCTCCAGTCACAGTCCAGCTGCTGTCTCTTCTCATCATGTCTCATCTCCTGCTCCTGATGCTGGTGTCTCATCTCATCTAATGTCATCCTGCTGCTGCCTCCATGCTACTGTGTCTCATCTCATCTCATCCTGCTGCTGCTGTGTCTTCTCCTGAGGCTCCTGCCTCCATGTTGTGCTCTCCAGTCCTAGTCCTCAGCCTCAATGCTGCGCTCTCTAGTCCTAGTCCTGCTGTCTGCTACTTAACCTTTGCTGCCTTGGCCATTAGGCTATCCCCCCCTTGAGTGCACTCTTTCAACATGGACTATCTGGGGGCTTTTTGCTTTACATCACATAGTTGTGCTGCTATCAGCTCTAACATTAGAGCTGTATTGTCGCTATTGAGATGTCACTTCCGCTTTCTATATTCTTTGCTGTAATCATGATTGTGCAAAAGGATACGATACTAATACTGTATGTGTAATGTTGCCATTTGTAACAGTGTATGTAGAAATCTACACTCAATGTGCTGTTCATTTTAGTTACAATTCATGTGCAATTACATATCTTATCCTTGCAAAATGTGATTACCAACTGACTTCCTTTCAATTTGTTGACATTTATTGTGTAATAAAGTGGTTACAGATCTGAAAGAACACTTTCTGCTTGTCTGTTTTTATTGTGTGCTTTTTCTCTTAAGGGTTCACTTGGTCAAAGGTTTGGGGATCCACATGACCTTGCATGCTAGAGTGCCAGTGGCCTTTCTGGCAGGCAAGACCATATGGTTTACATTATACCACCAAAAGCTGATTGAAAGCTCCCAAGGAAGTTAGCCAGAGATAGACAGGAAGCTCCTTACTGAGGAGTTTCTGTATTGGCTCTAGTTGTCTTCTGTAGAGAGCATACTCTTAGCTAACTTTGGGTAAATGGGCATGTGTGTGAGATGGGCATTAGCTAGCTAGTGTTCATCTCCATACACAGTCCGGTGGAATAAGTGCAGAAATGTTTGGCTAGAGGTACAGGAGCGATGTCTTCACTCTTTTGGGGACCTCTGCTGCCTTAGGCTGTCTCCCCCTTTGCTATGTGAGGGGTGACAGCCTAAGGCAGAGGCATTATGATATTTGCTAAGGCTGATAGTGAACAGGAATTATCAGATCTATATGCCAAGCCAGTAGTTGGGATACAGCCAGTCTGTGGAGGTCTGCCTACTCCCAAGCAGCAGTAGGCCTCCTAGCTATCTGCTGTTGGGCTATGGGATTTGTCTAACCTGCACAACTCCCTCACTCCTCCTAGTTGAAACACAGCTGCTGACATAGTCTTAAAGCAGCCAGCAAGTAGACAGAGGTGCATAGGTTTTGTAGGGAACAAGTGATGTGGGAAAAAATTGGCTGCTAAACTCTCCCCTAAAATCAACTGCAGAAATGTGCCCCCACTTCTATGTACCAAACAAAACTCCTCCACCTGCTCCTTATATTTATTTAGGGTATTCTCTGCTGCCTTGCTCAAGACTTATATGTCAATTAAATTGAATTAAATTTAAATTTGAGTTTAAATGTAATAGGAGTGCAGGGGATGGTTTCATATATTAATGGGCTACCCCTTCGGCGCCATTATTGTTCTAATCATAAACTCACCCTCCAGCCTCCATTTTTTTTATTCAAAATATATTTTTCTTAAAAATCTCATGAGATGGGCTACAGAGAAACCCCTCTTTTTTATTTCTATTTTTTTTATTATTTAAGCTTCAATTTTATGTCCATATATTTTTCTTCATGTGAAACACACTTTAACCGTTCATTCAACCGTCGGATATATAACCGGTGTACTTAGTTTTGAAATGTCTTGAACAATCCCGACTTGCACAAGTTTCGACATATGCTGTCTTCCTCAGGGTTTATTCATCGTCATTTCATCCTTTTTTGTAAAGTTATTTCTTCTGTCTCTCTTCGGTGCTCTAACAAGCCTCCGTGTTGTACTGATCCTGACGGCGTTCCGACTTCTATGTAAGCAACACACACAGAGAAACCATATACTTACAATATTCTTTTAATTTATTCAAAATACTTTCTATAATCACCTATCTAAACAATTAAAAACTTACTAGCACACATACACACACCATACATACTGTTTAATACATTTAAAGTATTGCATAATATTTTTTAACATATAAAATTTCTATTATAAAATTTCCATTAAATTCATTATATGTAATTATGTATATGGTTTCTCTGTATGTGTTGCTGACATTGATAGATAGAGAACATTTTTGAAAGTATACCCTCTGTATTGTGACACCCACTTCTATGTATGCACACAAAACATATCGAGCTACATATTGAAGCATCTTTGTACACGTAACCTGCCAGCGTAGTCGCCGTGAGGCTGCACTACCATAGTGCACTGACTTTGCACGAGCGCATATAATGACTGCAACCAAAAGGCTCCAATTTTAAGTATAATTCCACCTGGAGGATCCCTGAGGAAGGAGTCCAATACTCCGAAACACCGCAGTGTTGGAGCAGTCCTTCAGGATTATACGCATTAAGTTGCCACACGTGGAAACAGATAAGTGCTTACACAGTAGTTGGTTCGCACACAGTGTCAGCGCTTCCGAAAATTTCTCTGCAACCTATGATTATTCAAGCCCAGTAGCTATACGAGCTTGCACATATAAGCCACTCAGCTGACTGTGGCCATGTATGACGGTTGCTAGAGAACATAAATACAGTTCTTTTCCTAGCCAAATTATTGTTTGTTTGATTGTCGTGTATTTTTGGCTTCTATTAGAGTACTACATTTCTACAGCGTATATATCTGGCAGAGTAAGGTGCAAAACATGTGGCCTGGTGTGACAGTCTCTCTATGGAGGGTCCAGGATCTGTTCTACAGAGAGGAGGGTAAGGAGGCCATAGTCTCAAAAAAGGGAACTTCTATTAGGAGTGGTAGCAGGCCTTAAGCAACACCCCCCCCCTCCTGAAAAAAAACCAGCAAACCCTTTCTGGCAGCTGAAGCTTTTGGAACCATGCACTCCCCTAAATAACAGGACAATTAAGCCCAAGTACTAGGTGGAAAGGATATCAGGGTTCAGGGACTGGAAGGTGTACACTGCAGGCAGATATCTATTCATCCAGAAATGTGACACACCATACCTGAGGTCTAACACTGTCAAGTTTCACATCCTACCACCCACTAAACACAAGGAATAAACAGTGTGAGCCATAGGTGGAATGTTCTTTGAGTAAGTGAGAGGCCTTTTTCTCATCCTGTGATACAATCTGAATCACCTGTTGTAAACAGTGGAAGCACAGAATCACTTGTGTCGAAAGACAGGCTGTGAAAAATGGATGCACACACATTGCCTGCTCTGGGGTATGCATAGATATGGTATTGGAGGGAACAACGAGGCAGACACAGATATAGAACAAGGCTAACACAGTACGTCATTCACCCAGGCTTACAGAGTCACACATATGTATTGGTCCTTTATCGGGGACAGACTACCTCCAGCAGTTTGTGCACATAGATATGGCCAATGAGTATTTTCCTGGCATGTCTGTAATCCAACATCATTGATGTCTCTGGCTGCCTGGACCCTAACTGATAACGAGGGAATAAGAGTCTGAACTACACACAGAAGATTAGGTACACCTGCCAGCATAACAGACATCAGTGAGAAGCATATATGATAAGCACTTTGTCAGAGGTATTGACATGGGCCCATCAAGCCCTCAGTTGGCAGGAAATGCTTGTCTTGCAAGAGACAAACACAGAACATGCATAAGCTATATACATTCAGCACAGTGACAGATTTTGGAATGAGGCAGATTGTACGCCCCCGCGGTTATCAGTTGAGAACAGCTTCTCTAACCTTTATGCTATACACAGAGCTAATGATTGAGAGTCTATCAGCACACCTGCCCTGCTCACTACTAACTGTAAAACTAATAAACACCACATGAGACACAGCCTATAGGACAGCATTTCTTCCAGCTTGGTTACAAGACCTTCCAGCCATGTGAATCAGCAAGGGTCTACAACCATTAAACCCCTGAAAGGTGGTGAATGAACTTGGAAATGGTCCATCCTGCAATCTGTTCATCCCAGGAGTCCTCAGCATATGTACTTTAAGGGTGGCCACAGATAGCATAAGAACTAGAACTGATACTAGCTATTGCAACAAGCAAACTACTCTGCATAATTTCTAGGTACGTACATACATACAGTAGCACCACATGACTGGCCCTGAGCTAGACTGACCAAGGACCTTGCAGCACTGTGACATCTCCATATTTGACAAAGGTAACCTGTGATGGGTCAGGCGAGGCAAATAGTTTCTAACACATCTTTGCATTGGGTTCAATGATGTGAACCTTTTCTTAAGAGACATGTGGGTGCTCTTAGAGTCATTAGAAACTATACTATGATGCTGTCATTTCTGAAATGACTTGCAAATACAAGTGAAGGCATGATGCCATCTGATTCCCAATTTTGCCTTTACACAATCTGACCAGCATCCTTGTGTCACCTCCCCAAGAAGCTAATCTAGCCAATATGACATTCCAATGGCCAAGGCCCTCACCATCTGGACATGATAGTTAACATTTTGCCTATGTAGGTGTAGTAGGGTGCATCTGTGTATAGGTGCATGCAATCATAAAGAGGTATGTTAGCTTGCAATGACCTGTGAGCATTGTGGGAATGCCACAATGTTGAACAGGTGCTTTACTAAAGGCTGTAACTGAAGGCCTGTTTGGTGAGCACTCTGATGTCAGCAATGGCTCTGAAATAGCTGAGGCAGTACTGTCAGCAGTGCCTTTGCAGGCCCATGTTACACAAAGCATCCCAAGTAGAGGTGCATAACTTCACATGCACACAGTTGTCAGCTGTGGGATGAGGCTGTGAAATGAGAAGTCTGTGATTGATACCTTAAACTGATTACCTATAGCTTTAGGCTATGCCTTTAAGCTTCAGAGCTACTTGTGATTTATAGAATTTCCAGAGCTGTTGCTCTCCATGTTCAAGACGTAGCTGGAGTCCCATCATACCTATGGCACTATCTCACCTACATGCGAGGGCTAAGACAGGGTCCTAGGGGGAGGCCTGCCAAGCAAAATGTTGCAAGCTAGGTCAAGCTATGTACACTGTGTTTTCAGTCCTATACAAACTCTCCTGCAATACATGCCTCTTTTAGACTCGCTATCTGTCAGAAAACATTAGGCCAGCCACATGTATTTGTTGTTATCTTTAATTTGACTACAATTTTTCGAGTACAGTCTACAGCTCCATTGTCAAGATGAAGCCTAAGCAGACATACGTGTTTTCTGTCACACACTGACCCAGACAGAGGAGAAATGAGTGAAAGAAAGATGATAGCGAGAAGAGCATCTGCAGACACTCAACTGGCCTCCCTTCCATGGAAGGGGAAGGGGCAGTGTGGAGCTGTATATCCAGATATACTTGGATATACAGGTATATCTGGATATTCCTGTATATCCAGAATGAACCTTTCACCCTTGCTCTACTCTCACCGTGGTGCTTGTTTTTACAAGCACTATTTGGGGATGTGGGCAGCAAGGAAAAGAGAAGTGATAAGAAATTCTCATTGTTCCCTCCAAGTGGCATTGCAAAATGGAAACTTGGTGAAGCGGAGGACCGGTGCAGGCTCCTATGAGTGATGGCCGTTTTGACAAAAGAGAAGTGAGAACACCACAGAGGGAAGCAGATGCTGGGGTGGTTGTTGTAAAGGAGAGAGGTAAATAAATTTTTGCATGCGAACACATGCAGGCATTCATGGTTCATTATGAACTTTTGTACCTTTGCACAAGGGGAAAGAGGAAATTATGCATACATTGGAAATATATGATAAAAATAATCAAGAGGGATGCAAGGGTGGAGATAAATGTGTAAGTGACAAGACAAAGGAAAATATGTATTCTGGCACCATGAGGCAAGAATTGATTACACACAAGATATTGTAAAGAAAGTATTTATAAAGAGGTACACAGAAAGCCTAAGAATTTTGGAGAAGGCTAGCATATTTGCTGTGGGGTATGACTACGTTATTACGTGGTACTCCTTATCTTCTCTCTGGGCTAAATAAATAAGATAATTGATTGGGATATTGATTTTGTGCTTTTAATAATACTTATAGCTGAACAAAAGTTTATAATTATTATTATACAAATTATACTCATAAAAGAAATGATTATAACTAACTTGTAATAATTTTCAAATTTTTACTAATAATAAAATATATAATAATCTTGAATACAAGTCTTTCTCTTCCTGTAACATAAATAAAGGTAAAAGAGAAAGGGGAGGATTTTGGGGAGAGGAAGGTTTAGCCTGACTAAATTGGCAATCTCCTACAAGGAAAACTGAAACATGTCTATTTCCAGAGTTATAATTCCAGTCAGGCTAAACAGCAGCTGAGGCTTAACAGGCAAAGTAGCGTTCTATAGGGCTTTGCCAAAGCTAGCGGCCACTCAGCGTGGTGTCCTCAGGATCCGGGAGTAGATCCAAAAGTATCTCCATTGGTATCCTATGGCGTAAAGCGAGATTATGGAACATAGAAACATAGAAATGACGGCAGAAGAAGACCAAACGGCCCATCCAGTCTGCCTAGCAAGCTTTACACATTTTTTTTTCTCATACTTATCTGTTACTCTTGGCTCTTAGTAACCTTTTGGTTCTGTTTCCCTTCCACCCCCACCATTAATGTAGAGAGCAGTGTTGGAGGTGCATTTATATGAGATATTTAGCTTAATTGGTTAGGGGTAGTAACCGCCGCAATAAGCAAGCTACACCCATGCTTATTTGTTTTCCCAGACTATATAATTCAGTCCTTTTTGGTTGTTGTCTGTATATAGATCCTCTTTTCTTCATTCCCCCTGCCGTTGAAGCAGAGAGTTATGCTGGATATGCGTAAAGTATCAGTCTTTCTCCGCTGCCATTGAAGCAGAGAGCTATGCTGGTTATGCATTGAAAGTGAAGTATCAGGCTTATTTGGTTTGGGGTAGTAACCGCTGTAACAAGCAAGCTACTCCCTGCTTTTTTGTGAATGCAAATCCTTTTTTCCACATTCATTCACGTCCTCTAGACTTTATGGATCCACAATGTTTATCCCACTCCCCTTTAAAGTCCTTCACAGTTCTGGTCTTCACCACTTCCTCCGGAAGGGCATTCCAAGCATCCACCACCCTCTCCGTGAAGAAATACTTCCTGACATTGGTTCTGAGTCTTCCTCCCTGGAGCTTCAAATCGTGACCCCTGGTTCTGCTGATTTTTTTTCGACGGAAAAGGTTTGTCATTGTCTTTGGATCATTAAAACCTTTCAAGTATCTGAAAGTCTGTATCATATCACCTCTGCTCCTCCTTTCCTCCAGGGTGTACATATTTAGATTCTTCAATCTCTCCTCATAAGTCATTCGATGAAGACCTTCTACCTTTTTGGTCTCCCTTCTCTGGACCGCCACCATCTTGTCTCTGCCTTTTCGGAGCTCCGGTCGCCAGAACTGAACACAGTACTCCAGGTGAGGCCTCACCAAGGACCTGTACAAGGGGATAATCACTTCCCTTTTCCTACTCGATATTCCTCTCTATGCAGCCCAGCATTCTTCTGGCTTTAGCTATCGCCTTGTCACATTGTTTTGCCGACTTCAGATCGTTAGACATTATCACCCCAAGGTCTCTCTCCTGCTCCGTGCACATCAGCCTTTCTCCCCCCATCAAATACAGTTCATTTGGATTTCCACTCCCCATATGCATGACTCTGCACTTCTTGGCATTGAATCTCAGCTGCCATATCTTCGACCACTCTTCCAGCTTCCTTAAATCCCGTCTCATTCTCTCCACTCCTTCCGGTGTGTCCACTTTGTTGCAGATCTTAGTGTCATTCGCAAAAAGACAAACCTTACCTTCTATCCCATCCGCAATGTCGCTCACAAAGATATTGAACAGGACCGGTCCCAATACCGATCCTTGCGGTACCCCGCTTAACACTGCTCTCTCTTCGGAGAGAGTTCCATTTACCAACAAACATGGTTTTCTGTCCTTCAACCAGTTTGCAATCCAGGCCACCACCTCGACACTCACTCCTAAGCTTCTCATTTTATTCACCAGGAGTGAATACACAGCAAAACAGTACTATATCTCCTACTTTGGGTGGGCATACATTAAAGCTCCACCCATTTTGTCAAAACAGTGAAATCTGTTTTTAAGAACTCTGAAGTTGTCTTCTATGACACAGCGGGTAGAACATAGGCCTCATTGTACCTTGTCTCCGCTGGCATGTTGGGAATAGGAACCATATCATGAATCTCCTGCGGCAAAGACAGAATGGGGACATCATTCATCTGGCTGCCAAACCACATCATGTTAAAAGACAGTAGAAGCTAACTTCTAGCTTAGCAAGAACTTTAAAAGCCTATTTGCTTTCTCTAAGTGCATGCTTCCTTTTTCAGGGACACTATTTGACCAGTACAGCATTAGTTGAATCTAGGTCAGATCTTCCTGTCTAGTAAACTGCATCTGGGGATTCCACCAAATGTGTGGCAGTCCCTCCCAACCAAGCTAAGGCTACTCATTCATAGCAGTCATCAAACCCTGAAGCAGTACATCAAAGCTACCACACCTGTCCTAGCAGAAAAACCTCTATCTCGTGGTCTGAATGTGCAAGTTCCTGACAGCTTTGCAGTATGTTGTCCAGAGATACAAATTTTTCAGCACTAACATGGAATATGTTAGACCTCAAAATGCACAGGCCGCTGCTTCTGGTTTGCCTGTGTGATAGCAAGACAAACTGTGCCTGACATCCTGGCTGACCCATCACTAACAGACCACACCTGATCTGTGAGTACAAGCAGTGTGGACACTTAAAGGTTGTGATTAAACAGTGAGATTTCAACTGCTCCAAATGGGAGGATTGGAAAAGGCCACGTTTTAAAGTGAACCTGTAGAAAGTTTGTAGTGCCTGCTCATACACCAAGCTTTATGGCAAGTGCATTGTTTGGCCTCACAAAATTAGCAGGACTCTGGAGCACGAGTAGAGAAAGCCGGTCCCTGGCCAATGGCATGCAGACTTAACTGTACATGTACATGCCACTTGTATGTCAGTGATTCTGTTACATCCCTCACAGCCCTCCCATGTCTGTGCCATTTGCTGCAAACACATAACCAAAGATGGAATAGAGAAAGAAGTGTCTCTCTTACCTATGAGCCAAATATCACTGTAGAGGCCATCCTCAAAATTTTCATACAGGTCTGATTGCCTAAGTATAAAGGAATCATGTGAACCTCCTGGGTACCTGGCCACCACGTCGAGGATGTGCATTTGAGCATCACAGACCATTTTTATGTTGAGGGAGTAGAAACTTTTCTGTTGCGGAAGATCTCCTCCCTGTCGCGGGGTAGAATGATGGCTATGTGAGTGCAGTTGATAGCTCTCAAGACCTGGGAAAGTTAACGATGGCATAAAAGCCTCTCTTCAATTCCATCAAGTCCTGCCTGTCCTGAGGAAATGCTATGTAGCGATTCATGCGGTTAGATACAGCTATTATGACCTGATCCAGACAGTGGGAAAAAGTGGTTTGGGATATTCCCCCTATGACTCCTAATTTGGAAGGAGCCGGTTGCCATGAAATTCAAGGTGGACAATAGTTTGGTGAAACCCGATACAGTGTGGGGCCTTTCTCTGACCAGATTCAGATCCCCTCAGATTTCTTCATATAATTCCAGGATAGCTTGAGAACTGAGGCGATACTTGCTAACCACATAATCCTCTGGCATGCCCAGCAGTGAGGCTCATTGAGGAAAGATGCACAACCTGTATCTCCTCCACTGTGCCTGCCTGCATGTCAAGCGCTGCCATGGGCCTCAACCCTCTCCCTGAGGGGGCCAGTGGCTCAGGCTCCAGTGCAGGGACTTCCCTAGGAGGGGTTGGAACTTTCCTTGCCTGTTCTTGTGGTTGTTGTTCTTCTTGTTGTTGTCTGCGGCAAGTCTCCTGAAGCATCCAGTATCCCCCAACAATTAAGCTTGCCACAAACATTATGGGTTTAGAAGGTTTAATTTTATCCCATGCGATAATAGCCGCAATCCACGATAACGGGTGCGGGTGCCTGATAAAAATGTTTTTTCCCTTGTACCGCAATTAAAAAAAAAGATGTAGTTGTTTCTGACATTAAATCCTGCATTAGTGTACATTAAGCTATCATAGAATGTGGTAGGACACCTTAATTTTCATTAACCCCTCTCATATGCATACTAAATTTAAAATTTGCATGCTAGCTTGCATTACGCTATTTATCACAATGTTAGGTTCCATATTAAGTGCTATAACCCAAGAAAGAGATCTAGGCGTCATAGTGGATAACACATTGAAATCGGTTCAGTGTGCTGCGGCAGACAAAAAAGCAAACAGAATGTTGGGAATTATTAGAAAGGGAATGGTGAATAAAACAGAAAATGTCATAATGCCTCTGTATTGCTCGATGGTGAGACCGCACCTTGAATACTGTGTACAATTCTGGTCGCTGCATCTCAAAAAAGATATAATTGCGATGGAGAAGGTACAGAGAAGAGCTACCAAAATGATAAGGGGAAAGGAACAACTCCCCTATGAGGACAGACTAAAGATGTTAGGACTTTTCAGCTTGGAGAAGAGACGGCTGAAGGGGGATATGATAGAGGTGTTTAAAATCATGAGAGGTCTAGAACAGGTAGATGTGAATCGGTTATTTATTCTTTTGGATAATAGAAAGACTAGGGGGCACTCCATGAAGTTAGCATGTGGCACATTTAAAACTAATCGGAGAAAGTTCTTTTTTACTCAACGCACAATTAAACTCTGGAATTTGTTGCCAGGGGATGTGGTTAGTGCAGTTAGTGTAGCTGAGTTAAGAAAAGGTTTGGATAAGTTCTTAGAAAATTCCATTAACTGCTATTAATCAAGATGTCTTAGAGAATAGTCACTGCTATTACTGACGTCAGTAGTATGGGATCTACTTAGTGTTTTGTTACTTGCCAGGTACTTGTAGCCTGGTTTGGCCACTGTTGGAAACAGGATGCTGGCCTTGGTCTGACCCAGTTTGGCAATTTCTTAAGTTCTTATGTTCTTATCTGCTGCTCTCACTGTCTCTCATAGCAGGATCCATTACTCACCTAGTGTGGGTTCACAGATATCTCTGGTGAAAGCCCTTTTGCCCCAAAAGTGTTTCAGATGTAAAAATCTCTCTCTTCTGTAAATTAGTAGAGAAGGACCCTCTAGCAGGGAGTGCACGATGAGGTGTCACTTCTAACTGAACTGCATCTGGGTGAAGCTGGGAGGCCTCAGAGAGGGTAAAACTTAAACATCTTTAGTGTTCAAATGCTTCCTCAAACTAATTCCAATGTGTCCTAAAATGGGTGGGCTAAATAGGGCTGAGGCATCCAATCCAGATCCTCCAGATGGGAGGGACAGAGTGGGATGGATGGCTCCTTAATAGTGTGTTCTTTATAGGGACAGTGTCATCTGGTGGTCAAACTGGGGGGGTTGCCACAAATGTAAATGTAACATACTATAGTTGACATTTTTCAAAGCCATTTACTCATAATTTCACTTTATTTATTTATTTATTTATTTTTAATTTTTATATACCGAAGTTCTTGTAGGGACTACAAATCATATGCAGGTAAAACCAATCTACAATTCAATGGGATATATTGTAGTAATTTTCAAAAGCTCCCTAACATGGGTAAAGTGCATTTTACATGCAAAACCCACTTTTAAGCATGTAAATGCTCTTGAAAATCGGGCTGATAGTTTTCATAACGTTGGCACATATGTAGCTTTTAAAATAGCTTATTATGTTTGTACGGGCAAACCATACCCACACACAAACCACTACACCCTGTTGTTTGTACACACTTTTACACATGAAGGCTTATATACATGCAGAGTTTACATGTTTATATAGTATGAATTGCTGGCAATTTTGTGCATGTGAAAGCTTTTGAAAATTTCCCAATTTTCCATTTATTTTGGCAACCTCCAAAACAGTTGGGATTGTATTTGCTATTTAGCATAAGTTAGAGAAACAATGATATGAAATATAGTATTTATTTGGGTTATAGAGTTTTAATTTGGGATAATTTCTTTAGGGTAAATATTGATATTTGTGTTTAGGAATCGATTAAGTCATAAATTGTAATTAGCTTTACGTGGATCTGATAAGGCAGAATATCAGCTTGAAATAAAGAATTAAATAAAAATATGCATACTATGGAAGCCAGTGCATATTTTTAGCCAGGTAAAACAGGGCAATTTTCAGCCGTGCAAAATTTACGTTGGTAAATTTTAATTAAGCCGGGTAAATAGCCTTGGAAATTGTCCTCATTATAGTAATTGAGTGATTATTTCAAATTCATCAAATGCCCATCACTCTTAAAAATGTAGGTTTTTCAATTTGAGTTTTGACAATAAAGAATTTGTCAATGACTTTGAGGGTATTAACAGGAAGTCTTCTTTGAAAACATCAGGTTTGAAATTGAAATCAAAACTATAAGAGAAATGTTTTTACTTATGTTCTTTTTACCAAGACAGTCCCAATCTGCTAGAAGGCTAGCAGAATTTTAATAAAAATTGTTGAAACAGAACTACTAAAAAGATATATTTTTTAGGCTGCTGTAAAGATTGTATAGCATTTTTTGTCAATACTGTAGGTGATTCAATTCCTTTCAAGTACCAAAACTCATCTCTAACAAAGAATCGAACTTTAAAATGCACAGAAGAAAAGAACAAAAGAGCTTTTGAAAGTGATGTGAATACCAGTTCTACACTTTAGGAAATTCATTTGTGCTCTAGATTTCTCTTCACTTTCTTATCTTTACGTTGACTAGCTAGCTTTATATATACCACAGTATTTGAGACTTTGGATCTTAGTCAGTAAAGAATGGGAAAATATCCTTTTTGAATAAGACCCTTTATCTTTATAGAAGAAATAGAAACTCTTGTCTTCTATGGGCCTTATACAAAAATAGTGCTTTTTTGCAGTCTGCTTATGGAAAAAACATCTTTGGGCCAGATGTTTTAAACTTTTTTCCTCCTATAGACATGTAAAGGTGACCTAAGCATCCTTTACTAGTTGCTTCAGTGTTTCCACAGACATTAGTTATGAGGGGAGGGAAATGGAATGCAGTACTTTTCAGATACTCCCCGATGGGAGGTGTCTATACAAGAATGTTTCTATAAAACTCATGAGCCTACTTTGGATGTTGTTCATTCTTTCAGTCTTCCTTCCTAGGAAAGTGGTCAGGACTCAGGTGAAAGTTCTTAGGCCTCCGGGGATTTAGGAGTTTTATTGAGGTCCACGAAGATCTTAAGAGTAAGGACCAATGGTGAAGATTGCCTTATGTATTCTAATAAGTAGGTTTGCATTCTGGAATTCAAAGAAAGATTTCCAGGAATGTGAACCCTCTACAGTGATACTGTTTATAGGAAGTCAGCAGAAGCTCATTTGTAATTGTTCAATAGAATTTTCCAGTCCTCTTGACTGAGCTAGGTATATCTCCTGGAGCTCTTTTCCAAAGGGCTCCAGGGGTGATCTGAGCAACCACAGCCCGGTAAATGACAGTTGTGCCTGGTAGAATTTTGGAAGCTGTAATTAATAACAAAATTAGTGGTCATGTGGATAAATATGGTTTAGACTAAATGGTCCCAGTGAAGAACGGTAAATAACAGAATACCCCAAAGATCTGGTTTGGGACCATTGTTCATTAATGATGTAGAAACAGGAGTGACGATCAAAGTAATCAAATGCACATAGGACACAAATATATCCAGGCCCTACCCTAATATCTGTGCAGTTCTAGTATGTTGGGAGCTTTTTCAGCCTTCTTTAGATCCAAAGGCTGGAAAGGATAAACTATGACTTTATCTAACACATCTAGGGGATAATCCCCTGTTGAAATGCTTCCTGGTTCTGCATGCTGCAGTCTGTGTGGATCCTCATACAATCCCAGGAATAAATCTGACAGCATTGCAAGGATTCTCATCCAATGAGGAGTGAGTTCATATCTGAGGAGTGTGACTATGTTGCAAGCCCACCAAGGGAAGACAGAGAGAACTGCAGAGCGACAGAGGAAAAGTGTATACAGCTGCTGTCCAAGCAGTTGGAGAGTTGGAGAATGGATACAGGATACTGCAACCTAAGAGTCTGAACTAGACTGCTGAAATCCCTCCCCCACCCCCCTGTGGGTTTCCTTTGTTTGCAAAACAGATGCCACACTGTTCAGCAGTGGATTGAAGGGCAAAGAAAGAAGACAGATTCAAGCTACCTGCCCTTAAATAGTTTTTTGTTGAATGAAAGGTTTTCAGCATGCAAGTCTCCAAATGACTGCAAAACCTTGAGTTCTTTCCCCCAGAAGCCTGTGGATTAGTTGTCTTAAAGAAAACACATGTCAATTTCAACATTAGATAACTTATGTTGGAACTGAGAGTTGTCTAAAGATAGGAAAAACAAAGTGCACAAAACTAGACAAATCTCATTTTGTTTTTCTTGAATAGCAGTTTACTATTTTTTGGGACATTATTTATTTTACCACCAAGACCTTTGAGTTACAAACAGAGCTCTGAATCATGTTGGTTCCATACCATATTTGTTTGCTCTACACATGACATATATTTCAACTATTTATGTTATTTATTTATTTATTGGTAGGGATATGAATCATTTTTATAACGAATTGAAATATTGTATGATAATTCTTAATTCATTATATATAACATCTACGGACCTCCGCTGCTGCCGCTGCCGCTGTCGCCGTGATCGAGAGGAGAGAGGCCTGCGCGATCGGCGCCCAGACCCGTCGGGGTAAGGCCATTCAATTCTCCCTTGCCCCCGGCGAATCCGGCCACCGATCACACTGCCCACACCAAACAAACGTGACGTCAGCCCTAAGTCCCGCCTACTTACCTGATCTCGGCCTATCAGACGCTGAGAGGGATATTTAAATTCACTGCTCCCCAGGCGCCGCTGCTAACATCTACGGACCTCCGCTGCTGCCGCTGCCGCCGTGATCGAGAGGAGAGAGGCCTGCGCGATCGGCGCCCAGACCCGTCGGGGTAAGGCCATTCAATTCTCTCTTGCCCCCGGCGAATCCGCCAATTCACCAATATCAATTCAACCCTCAAGCACTCTTCCAATATGTCAAAAGCCTTGTTACTGCTCCAGCTCGCAACAGTCCAAACAACAACGATGATTCAAAATGTGAGGAACTAGCTACTTTCTTTTATAACAAAATACATTCTATTTTAACGCGATTCAAATCATTTCCTGCTCCTTCACACACCAACCAAACTACATCAACCACTCAAGTTAAATTTGAAACAAAGCTATCTAATCTTGAGATCACTACTGGTATTGAAGTCGAGTCAATTCTAAAGAAAATGAAACCAGCTTTCCACCCCACAGACATCTTACCCACTAAGACTCTTCTTTCAATACGTTCTACAATAGCAAAACCTATTGCAAAGATTCTTAACAAATCCATCACCACAGGCATAGTTCCTTTTATACTTAAGCATGCTATCATAACTCCAATGATAAAAAAATCTAACCTAGATTCATCTGATCCAGCAAACTTTCGACCAGTATCAAACCTACCCTTCCTTTCAAAAATTATGGAAAGAGTCATCAACAAACAACTAACTGATTATTTAGATGAACATCAAATACTCTTCCCATCCCAGTATGGATTTAGAAAGTACCATAGCACGGAAACGCTTTTGATATCACTTTCTGAGGTGCTACTAAAAGCTTTAGATGCTGGCAAATCATACCTCATCGCCCTTCTTGATATATCAGCTGCTTTTGACACGGTAAACCAAAACACCCTTATTATCCGCCTCTCTGAAATAGGTATCTCTGGATCGGCATTACTATGGTTTCAGACATTCCTGAGCAACAGAACATACAGCGTTAGATGTGGACGAAGTGAATCCAAGCCAAGAAACCTCTCTCAAGGAGTCCCCCAAGGATCATCTCTCTCCTCCACATTATTCAATGTTTACCTTACACCTCTATGCCGGTTACTTTCAAAAATGGGTCTTTAACACTTCATCTACGCAGATGATGTTCAAATACTCATACCTATTACCAGCACAATCACAAATGCCCTGAGTACTTGGAAGGCAGCTTTATTAGAAATTAAAATAATCCTCACAGACAACCAATTGGCTATCAATACCAATAAAACTGAGCTTATCATAATTTCACCTCCAAAAAATACAACACTGATCTACTCTGGTATTTCACAAGACAACTCCAATATTTCACAGCATGTACGCAGCCTTAGTATCATCATTGACAGCAATCTCACGTTTAAAACATTCATTGCAGATACGGTCAAAAATGGTTTCTTTAAGCTACACACGCTTAAACGTATTAAATCTCTTTTATACCAATATGACTTTCGCACAGTTTTACAAGCAACTATTTTATCAAAGATTGATTACTGCAATGCTCTGCTACTGGGTCTACCTAAAGCCACCATTCAACCTTTGCAAATGTTGCAAAATGCAGCTGCCCGCATTATCACCGACACAAGCCGCCATGATCACATCACCCCAGCACTTCAGTCTTTGCACTGGCTACCTGTGGCTTCTAGGATAATTTATAAATCTATGACGCTGATACATAAAGCCATTCAAAATAGAGATATGCTCTGGTTCACAGATCAACTACAATTCAAAACTTCTTCCCGCCCAACGAGATTCCAGAATTTAGCCAAACTAAAGATCCCAGCACCCAATCTGACTAAACTCTCTAGTACAAAAGAACGATCTTTCATTATTGCTGGATCAACAATATGGAACACCATGCCCTCTGAATTACGCCAGGATCTTTGTCACAAAATATTTAAACAAAACCTTAAAACATGGTTATTTAAAAAAGCCTACTATTAATGAACTAAATCTTCTACTACTCTTCCTAATTTCCACAGTCTCTCATTTATTGTTTATATTCTATTAATACAAAGTTATACATGGTATTGTATTCGTTCAGTTACTAAGTTATATTGTAAAGCACAATGCTGAATTACTGTTTGAATGTAAACCGAGGTGATGTTACTTACGTACTCTGGTATAAAAAAAAATCTATAAATAAATAAATAATAAATAAATAAATATCGGTTAAATCGTGAAACAAACACTTTTTCCCCCGAATTTTGTGAAAATAATTTTTTGGCTTAGGGGTACATTTTAAAACACAGCGCGTGCGCGTACTTTTGTTCGCGCACTAGGCGCAAACAAAAGTACCCCGGATTTTATAAGATACGCACGTAGCTGTGCGTATCTTATAAAATGCGGGGTCAGCGCACGCAAGGGGGTGCACATTTGTACAACTTGCGTGCGCTGCCTGTTCCCTCCCGGTTTCGAAGCGGCCTCGGAGGGAACTTTCCTTCTGCCTCCCCCACCTTCCACTCCCTTCCCTTATCTAAACCCTCCCCTACCTCTGCTCGAAGCAGGTGTAACTTTGTGCGCGCCGGGCCGGCTGCCGCGCACCATGTTCCAGTCCAGGGGCTGGTCCGGAGGCCATGGCCATGCTCCTGGAATGCCCCAGGCCCAAAACCACGCCCACGGTACCGCCCCCAGATGATGTGCCGACCGCGTCATGCCCCCGACACACCCCCGATGACGCGCCGACCGCGTCACGCCCCCCGACATGCCCACCCCAAGAAAGCCCTGGGAATTACGCACGTCCCGGGGCTTTGCGCACGCCAGAAGCCTATGCAATATAGGCTTGGCGCGCGCAAGGGCATTTTAAAAGGGTTATGTGCGTACCTTATGCGCGTAACCCTTTTAAAATCTGGGAGTTAGTGCGCACTAACAAAAAAAACATTTATTTTTGTTATTTTTTGTTAGTGCATGCTAACTCCCGTTAGCACGCACTAAGCCAAAAAACTATTTTTTACTAAAAAAAAAAAAATGCCGAACCTGAAAGCGCAAAATATTGTGCACCCGATGCACATCCCTAGTATTTTATAGACTGCCAAATACCAATGTCAAAGGCAGTAGAACAAAGTGTACAGTAGAACATACACAGTTTAAAATACAATAATAGAAAACAAAAATATTAACAATCTCCTCAAATGAAAACCAAGACACACAGATCAGTTGAACACCAATTCAAATAAATGTATTTTGAGCATAGCTTTAAAAGTCTTTGTGCAGCTGATCAGACATAATGCCTGGGGTAGAGAATTCCAACGGTCTGGTACTATCATGGATAAAGATTGCTCTCGCATTTTTGCCAGGTGAGCCTGGTGCACAGTTGGGACATTAAGCAAACCCTCTCAGAAGACTGCAAATATTGGGATGAATTGTATACATGAAAAAGCCTGTTAGTCCAAGGAAAAGAATCCATTGAAAGTATTTATGGACAAGTAGTAAACCATTATAAGTAACTTGTGAATGGACTGGCAGCCAATACAACTCCTTAAGCACTGGAGAAATATGGTTAAGAACATAAGAAATTGCCATACTGGGTCAGACCAAGGGTCCATCAAGCCCAGCATCCTGTTTCCAACAGAGGCCAAAACCAGGCCACAAGAACCTGGCAATTACCCAAACACTAAGAAGATCCCATGCTACTGTTGCAATTAATAGCAGTGGCTATTCCCTAAGTAAAATTGATTAATAGCCATTAATGGACTTCTCCTCCAAGAACTTATCCAAACCTTTTTTGAACCCAGCTACACTAACTGCACTAACCACATCCTCTGGCAACAAATTCCAGAGCTTTATTGTGCGTTGAGTGAAAAAGAATTTTCTCCGATTAGTCTTAAATGTGCTACTTGCTAACTTCATGGAATGCCCCTAGTCCTTCTATTATTCGAAAATGAAAATAACAGAGTCACATCTACTCGTTCAAGACCTCTCATGATCTTAAAGACCTCTATCATATCCCCCCTCAGCCATCTCTTCTCCAAGCTGAACAGCCCTAATCTCTTCAGCCTATCCTCATAGGGAAGCTGTTCCATCCCCTTTATCATTTTGGTTGCCCTTCTCTGTACCTTCTCCATCACAACTATATCTTTTTTGAGATGCGGCGACCAGAATTGTACACAGTATTCAAGGTGTGGTCTCACCATGGAGCGATATAGAGGCATTATGACATTTTCCGTTCTATTAACCATTCCCTTCCTAATAATTCCTAACATTCTATTTGCTTTTTTGACTGCTGCAGCACACTGAGCTGACAATTTTAAAGTATTATCCACTATGATGCCTAGATCTTTTTCCTGGGTGGTAGCTCCTAATATGGAACCTAACATCGTGTAACTATAGCAACGGTTATTTTTCCCTATATGCAACACCTTGCACTTGTCCACATTAAATTTCATCAGCCATTTGGATGCCCAATCTTCAAGTCTTGCAAGGTCCTTCTGCAATGTATCACAGTCTGCTTGTGATTTAACTACTCTAAATAATTTTGTATCATCTGCAAATTTGATAACCTCACTCGTCGTATTCCTTTCCAGATCATTTATATATATATTGAAAAGCACCGGTCCAAGTACAGATCCCTGAGGCACTCCACTGTTTACCCTTTTCCACTGAGAAAATTGACCATTTAATCCTAATCTCTGTTTCCTGTCTTTTAACCAGCTTGTAATCCACGAAAGGACATCGCCTCCTATCCCATGACTTTTTAGTTTACGTAGAAGCCTCTCATGAGGGACTTTGTCAAATGCCTTCTGAAAATCCAAATACACTACATCTACCGGTTCACCTTTATCCACATGTTTATTAACCCCTTCAAAAAAATGAAGCAGATTTGTTAGGCAAGACTTCCCTTGGGTAAATCCATGTTGACTATGTTCCATTAAATCATGTCTTTCTATATGCTTTACAATTTTGTTCTTGAGAATAGTTTCCACTATTTTTCCCGGCACTGAAGTCAGGCTGAAGTTGTGCATCATGTGGCCTGAAATCAATCTTGTCACAGATTTCTGATGCCATTACAATGCTTTTAATGCTGATGCTGGAAGGCCAATGTACGATGTATTGAAGTAAACCAATAATGGAAGTATCAAAGCATGTACAACAGAGCAAAAATCAGCTGGAAATAACAAAGTTTTTAAGCCTTTTAATACACATAGCTTGAAAAAGCCAGAATGAATCACTCATTTAATTTGATTGTTAAATGTCAGGACTGTATCAATAAGAACACCTAAGCTTTTCACATAAAAAGATACTGGCACAACTGTATTCTCAACGCAAGTAGATTACCTTGTTGTAAGACTCTGTCTAAGTTAATCAAATTCCTTCAATAAAGTTGTGTTTGACTATATTCTTTGAGGATAACTTTCATAAAACACCGCTAAGCCCCCAAATATGCACGTATCTGACCACATCAAAATCTACTATAGTATTTTATAGGGGTGGGAATTTGATTGCAAATTTTGCATGGTTTGTCCTATTGTTTTTTTGGAGGTCATGGTTAAAAAATGCACTATTAATAAAATGACCCAAAACCCACCCCAACCATTCCCATTTATTTAAATATAACCCTCCCCCCCCCACGAAAAGAGCCACCACCCACCCTTCTGACCACTCCCAAGATTCACCCAAAGTTCATGGTGGTCTAGTAGCGGGAGGCCCGGGAGCAACCTCCCACTCCTAAGCTGGTGGCTGCCATTAGTCAAAATTGTGCCTGTGAACCTTTGCCCTTACCATGTGACAGGGGCTACTGGTGCCATTTTGAAAAATGGCACAGGCGGTCCATTGCCCCTGCCATGTGACCTACATGTAGTGGCAGTTACTACTCTTAAGAGAGAAATGGGGATAACCTGCACAGAGCAGCAGTTACTACCATTAGAAACTTACTGGGCAGACTGGATTGACCATTTGGTATTTTTCTGCTATCATTACTATGTTTCTGTGAATATTGTATGCAATTCTCAAAAAGATACAGCAGAATTAAATAAGGTAGAGAGAAGGGCAACAGAAATGATTAAGGGGTTGGAACCTCTCCTTTATGAAGAAAGGCTAAGGAGATTAGGGTTCTTCTGCTTGGAGAAGAGATGATTTGAGAGAGGGATATGATAGAGATCTACAAAATCATGAGTTGGATAGAACAGGTAAATAGGGAATGATTGTTTACAAGAGATGTGAATCATGTGCCAGATCGTCTTAACGATCAGATTCGGCTTTGGGGGGGGGGGGGGGGAATCTGATAGTTAAGATATGTGAATTGGAATCGTTTCCAATTCCAATTCACATCGCTAATTTATTTTTAGGGAGGCCCACGCCGCTAAAAAAAAACAAACCCCACCCGACCCTTTAAATCGACCCCCCACACCCGACCCCCCCAAAACCTTTTAAAATTACCTGGTGGTCCAGGGGGCCTCGGGGAGAGATCCAGGGGGGCCTCAGGGAGAGGAGAGATCCAGGGGGGCCTCGGGCAGAGATTTCCAGTTCCCAGGCATCAGCTGTTCTAAAAAAAAAAGAAATGGCACCGATGCCCCTTTGCCCTTACCATGTGATGGTATCCGTGCCATTGGCCGGCCCCTGTCACATGGTAGGAGCACTGGATGGCCGGCGCCATGGCGCTGGCCATCTTTACTCATCAGCCCCTATTATACTATACTCTATAATAGGGGCTGATGAGTAATGATGGCCGGCGCCATCTTTAAAGATGGCGCCGGCCATCCAGTGCTCCTGCCATGTGACAGGGGCCGGCCAATGGCACAGATACCCTGTCACATGGTAAGGGCAACGGGGCATCGGCGCCATTTTTTTTTAGAACAGCTGATGCCTGGGAACGGGAAATCTCTCCCCGAGGCCCCCCTGGATCTCTCCCCGAGGCCCCCTGAGGCCCCCCTGGACCACCAGGTAATTTTAAAAGGTTTTGGGGGGGTTGGGAGGGGGGTCGATTTAAAGGGTCGGGTGGGTTTTTTTTTTAGCGGCGCGGGCCTCCCTAAAAAAAAAGGGTCGGGAGGGTGGGGGAGGCTAAGGGGGGTCGATTTAAAGGGTCGGCTGGGTTTTTTTTTTTTTTATCGGGCCATCAGCGCCATTTTAATTAGTGGCAGCCAAAATGGCGCCAATGGCCTGAGAGCGGGAGATCGCGCTGGGACCCCCCCCACTGGACCACCAGGTAACAACATTTTGGGGGTTTCGGGAGGGTGGGGGAGGGTAAGGAATTGGTTTTAAAGGGTCGGGGTGGGTTTAGGGGTTGTTTTGGTGTGCCGGTTTTCCCAACCTCCCCCAAATAATTCCCGTGCCCTATTTAACGATACAATACAAATGCCCCTGACGATAAATCAGGGGCATTTGTATTGTATCGTGCACTCTAACGATTTAGGACGATTTTAAAATTATCTGATGATAATTTTAATCGTTCAAAAACGATTCACATCCCTATTGTTTACCTTGTCAAATAACACTAGTTTTAGGGGGATACACCTTGAAACTAAAAGGTAGCAGATTTAAAACAAAGTTGAGAAAGTATTTTTTCATTCAATGCATAGTCAAGCTGTGGACTTTGTTGCCAGAGAATGTGGGTTTAAGTCCATAAATAGTTATTAATCAGGTGAATTCAGGAGACTCACCACTTTTCAGAGGGAATGAGCAGCAAGTAGTGGATCTGCTTTTGTGATTGGCCACTACTGGAGACAGAATGCTGAACTTGATGGATCTTTATTCTAATCCAGTATGGCACCCCTTATGTTCATATCTGTATTACATAAAGTAGGTACCAATACAGGGAAAGTCCCAGAGGGAAAGCAAATTTGGAAGAAAGGATCCCCTAGTACAAAACATGTCTGTGATTATGAAACTGACTGTGTATGCTAATTTTGGTTTCTGTACTGGATTGCACTATGTTCCAGTGTACTAACTACTGACTTTGCTCATCTGCACTAAGCACTCCAATAAATCTTTTCCTTTTGGAAAAATCCCAGTTTTGTGTGGTGGTTTGTTTTATTTCTCCTACTGGGAGGTATAAGCAAACAGTTCTCAAACCTAAGGGCTCTAAAATATTTCTCTTTCCCTCCTGTCAGGAATGGACCCTGGAAGCATGGGTAGCATGATTCTGAATTCCCAAAAGAGCACCTGTGTCTGACAAGAGAGTGGGCCAAGAACTACAGACCCAATGAGCCAATGTACTAAAGTGTTATAGTGTATTTACCATGAGGTAAATGCATTTGCTGTATGATGAACATCTCATGCTATTTACTAACCATTTACAGTGTCTCTTAAAATATGATAAATGGGGTTATATTTTCCCACTGTTGTCCCTGTAGAAACATAATGGCAGAAAAAGACCATATTACCCATCCAATCTGTACATCCATCCAATTTAAATAGCCTTTCTCTGATCAATCCTCCCATGCTTTCAAGAATTCAGATAACACTTTGGTCTCTACCACTTCCACCGGGAGGCTGTTCCATGCATCCACTATCCTCTCTATAAAGAAATAGTTCCTAGAAGTACTCCTGAGTATACCCCTTTTAACCCTCATTCCATGACCCCTTGTTCTAGAACTTCCTGTGCATGGAAGCCTTTGAGATATTTGAATGTCTCCATCATATTTTTCCTATATCACCTTTCCTCTAGGGTATACATGTTTATATTAATAAGTCTATCCCCATATGCTATAGAACAAAGACCACTGATCATTTTAGTAGCCACCCTCTGGATTGACTTCAATCAGTACGATAACCACAACCTATTCACCTCATCATGCACCCTGCTCTGCATCGAGAGCTCTCCCTTCCAGGAGCACCTCTGGTTCTATGGGTTCTTCCCCACTCGCCTCACCCAGTGCCTCTGGCTGGGGCCCTAAAGATAGGTGAGATGATGCATGGGTGCTCATATAGAATACTGGGGTTTCATTGCTGCTAGTCCTGGTTCTGGCTAGCCACAGCAAGGTGTGTCGGGTCCCACGGCTACTGCTCCAATTGGAGAGTGATAGCAATTTAGGTGGGTTGACACTTCTCTCCCCATCTGGGGTACTCTGTTTCCTTCTGGAGCTGTAACTGCACGCAAACTTGAAATGACCTGGGATGTTGTTCATAAAGGGTATCCTGGCAAAAGGCACACCAGACTCAAATTGGGCGCAGTTCTTGAACTTGATGGCAAGTTAGACACTCAAGCATTCCACCATATCCCCCTTCTCAATATTGAGCCAGATTTGACCTCTTAGTTGGTAAGCCATGTTGCAGGGAGTTAAGTGGGACTGCTGGCTGAATCACAAGGATGAATGAGTGGCCATATTGTGCTTTTCAGTAGCTATGTGCCATTCAGTAGGAATGGCTCCTGTGTGATGCACATAATCACTCCTTGCTCATGCAACTTGTGGCCACCACTGTTGTGGTTAGACATGCTATTTCACCAGGTCAGTGACATCATCTCTTTCTCATGCTTCCTTGCCTGATGTGGATGTGCATGCTTTTTTCCTCATGTTTTCTCAGGGATGTCGGCAGGAAGTGCGGCCATCTTGGATTTTCATGGGAAAATGGTAAAAAGTCTTTTTTAGCTGTTTATGCATCAGTTCTAATGTGGTTTATGGCAAAAAGTGTTAAATCTGTTGGAGCACAAATGTCCTCACCCAGCTACTCTTGCCCCTTCTTGGGTGCCATTCTGTAGCCCCCCAGTATGCCAGGGGCTACCTTCCCAGCATCGGGGAGCAGGGTAGTTACTATCCCAAAGTGGGGAAATAAATTTGCAGAGCCATGAGCTGGGGGCAGGATGACCTGCAGGGCCAGTGCCAGGCTAAGAATACTCCATACAAACAAACCACTCTCCAGACTCATGTTGTGCTCCAAATAATAGTTTACTGAAGAATCTTCTAAATCAAACATAATGACAATTCAGGTAGATGCAGAAATTAAACAGAATCACAGTTCCAGAAAATCTTCTCCTTATAGCTTCTATCCTTAAATAACAGTTTCTTCTCACAGCAACACAGGGTTTCTGGTTACTTTATTGTTTCTGTCTCCTCACGATTTGCACAACCTAGCCTGGTCTTCTCTTTAGTTTCATTCGTTTATTTATTTAAAAGCAATTATTACACGCCCTTCCTACGTTCAGATCGGGGAACAAAAATGAACAAATAGATGTTCTGGGCAGGGTACAATATAAAACACATACAGTCATTAGAAAAAAATGGGAAGGGGAATACAATTTCATCAGATAGCAAAATAGTTACTCACAAGAATGTCTTGCTCAGCTCAAGGAAAAACCTTTTTGTGCAGCACCAGGATCCTCTGAGCTCCAAAACAAGTTTCCTCTGGCATAGTTTAGCTACCTGGTCCAGAAAAGTTCATGTCTCAGTTAAACACAGGTTGTATCTTCTAACTTCCAACTTTCAGGCTGTATTGTACTCTCTACTTCTCTGCTGCTCGCTGAGATTTTTAAGGGAAAATGCCTGCATATGCTTTGCTGCTCCCTTCTGTAATCCTGGAAGAGGATCTCAGCTTCAAATCAGTCTCTTTCCCTTGCAATCTGGAGCAGCCCCAAACTCTGTAGAGTCAGGGTATTTATCACTTCTGCTTTTATGACTTAGCCCCTAAGGGATATACCTCCTTGTCTGCCAAAAAGGCAGGTTATACCTTTTGATACTTAGCGGACCTAGAGCTCTGGAATATTCCTACACTGGCTACAGCTTAACCTCTTGCCCCACGCATATTCTATACAATTCTGCTTAAATCATTCAAGGCTCCCATTAGAGAGAAAACCTGTGCCTTACCATTAACCTTTTAACATTGTTATCCTCTGTACTCTTTATGTTGCATAGGTGCCATAGAACTATCAAGAAAACATAACAGTATTCCAACATAAGTAAAAAAAGAAAAAGCCATTTAATAAACTGGAAGACATATTGATGCTGATGTTTTTCAGTAGCTTCTAATCTTACTTTCACCCAAGAACATTCCTGAAAGATCAAACTACTATGATTACTTATTACATTTCTAGAAAATTGTTTGACAAAGCCAAGGAACGGTTTGTAATTATACCATCATTTTGTTATTGAGATGATATGATGACATTATTCTGTTTGATTAAAGTTCAGCTGGTAGCAACTGATTGAATTTCATGTAACATTTAATTAATTTTGACACAAACTTGTAGTAGTGTATTTAGTTGACTAATGTCAATCTATTCCTGCCATCTTTCTGTTTTTCTTTTGTTGATACTTAGAAAGGCAACCTCAAGAAAAACCTGTTAAATTACCTTTCTGCTCAATTATAATGCAGGAAACATTTACTATCTGTCTTCCTACTATTTGATAATGTGATCTGAAAAATGTTTAACCAATTTAAATTAACTTTATGGCAATTCATTGTTTTTAATCCAGCCCATAAAATAACCCGAAGAGACTATATTAATATTTAAAATATTTTAATGAACAATCCTATTGTTGGAAATTTTCAATTTTTACAAAGTCAACTCTCATCAGCAAAAAGAACAGCATTAGCAATAGTTTTAGCATTTCCATGCATGAATTCTAACCATTCAAATAATCTGGTATCCTACATATTCTGCTGCCGAACAAACCAGAAGGCATCAAATAATAATCACAATAAATGTAAAGAATCAGAAAAAGTCAATAGGTGCCATGGTAACAAATGACAGGATGTGGAAATAGTATCATATTCAGGTCTGTTTTTTAAACAGATAAATCAACAGCGATTTTCCAGAAAATGTAATACTTCAAGTACGAGAGGACACTTCCTCTTTATTTAAGGCTTCTGAAATTGTGTTAAGCAAACAATACAGGCCAGAAAAAGCTAAATAGCAAAGTCCAGAAATCATAGCAAAGTATGAATCATGCCATTTTAATGAAAAACAAGGTGGTAGCTTGAGGGCTTTCCATTAGTTGAGAATCAATACAGTGCTTAAACCAGAAAGGAGGGGGAGAGGGGAAAGAGGTGGGAATGGTGATTAGATTAGGATTCTAAGAAATATTTAATTATCTTGCACAAGTAAAATTAGATACACTGTTACTTCATGACTTGAATCATGAACTTGAGCCAGTTCGAGTTGTAATGATCAGTTTTTGAAAGATGCTAATGAACCTCTATGCTTTTTGTGTTTTTCAAATACAGTTCACTATGACCTGGATTTATCAAAATGCACTAAACATTGCATGGGGAGGGGGAGGGAGAGACTGACTGACCATAATGTGCATGTGCTAGGCAGGTATTTATATCTCTATAGGAGGCCCACCTAGTAACTCGAGGTGAGGTACAGGTATTAGTGTAAGGGTTAGGTGCCACTTTTACATGCAGAGTGAGACGTACGAACTGAGCAGTACATTCTTGTGAAGATTTGATGACCTTCGGAGTAAGGAAACTCACACAAAGATGAGATTTGTACAATGTTTTCTCAACCTAGCTTGATGGACTCTCTACCTGGGTAACATTAAGCTAGGTTGAGAGAACATTGTGCAAATCTCATCTTTGTGTGAGTTTCCTCACTCTGAAGGATATCAAATCTTCACAAGAGTGCACTGTTCTGTTCGTACGTCTCTCTGCATGTAAAAGTGGCCCCTAAGCCCTACAACACTACCGAACCGAACCTCGAGTTACTAGGTAGGCCTCCTATAGTAGCATAAATAGCTGCTTACTATGGTGCCACCCCTAGAGAGTCTCTCTCTCTCCCCAAAATTTAGGTATATTGCACAGCTTAATGCTTTTGAAAAAGGTGTACTTATTTTCAGCATTAAAACAGTGCAATATCATGTGTTATGGCTCACAAAGCCAGCCCACCTTTACAGAATTCCTACCCCCAATCCCTTCCCTTTTAAAAATTTGCATTGAACCATGCATTATGGTGCTTTTCGCATGTATTAAAGTGTATTTTGCATGCAGAAATGTCTTAATGCATGCAAAAATGCCATAACATGATTTGTTAAATGACTGTGCTAGTTATGACCACTTATCTGCATAAGTTACCAGGATAAGTAACTGCACTCCTATTCATCTGCATTCCTCCCACCACTTAACCAGCTAACTACCGTACTTAACTGGATAACTACATATCCAGCTAAGCGATATTCAGTCACCACCACTAAGCCCGATATGTTGCTACTTATCTTGCTAAGTAGCACTGAAAAATGGCCTCTAGGTAATTATTGTTTTAAGATTTTATGAATATTGTATTTATGCAGTATACTCTATATCTCTATATTTTTTCAAGTCCCATGTCAAAACCTTTTTAGTGCAAACTTTATTGTATAGGCCCCATTATGTTCCTAAAAGAAAACTGTTAATATCTTTATTACCTTTGCACTTTTTGAATACTTATTTTGCACTCAGTGTAGTTTGCCTGCCCATGCTCATGTGTTCTATGTAAAGTGAATTTTAAAAGCCGGTAGTGTGCCAAAATCAGGAGACGTGCATGCATCTAGTACATGCACATATCCACCTGATTTCTAAGCCACCCACATGCACACACA